>NC_091989.1:118159135-118302828 GCF_044704955.1 Pristiophorus japonicus
GGAGAGCCCAGTCACTGTGGGCAGTCCGGACAGGCCTGAGGCACCGCAAACACTCAGGCCTGCGGCCAACAACCGGAGCCCCAACTTAGGCGCTCTACAACGGAGCGTAAACCACCAGAGAGACTTAACCTGTGATCCCAATAAGACTTTGGGGGGGATGTGATATGTATTCAACTGTCATTGTCACCCATGTATAAACTGACCTAAGTTGTACACAGTGAGAACATTGACCACTAGGTGGTGAACTTGTGGGAGACACTCCTAACCTGGACTTTCAGGTATAAAAGGGGAAGCTCCACCTGCCTTCATCACTTCAGTGCTGGCTAATAAAGGTTACTGGTCACAGAGTGACCTTCTGTCAAGTATGGGCCTCATGTGCATTTATACTATATAGTAAGGACATATTAGTACCTGCATGCCAAACTTCAATGACTGATGTACCTTGACATCCAGGTCTCGTTGCACCTCCCCTTTTCCTAATCTGTCACCATTCAGATAATATTCTGTCTTCCTGTTTTTGCCCCCAAAGTGGATAACCTCACATTTATCCACATTATACTTCATCTGCCATGCATTTGCCCACTCATCTAACCTGTCCAAGTCACCCTGCAGCCTCTTAGCATCCTCCTCACAGCTCACACCGCCACCCAGCGTAGTGTCGTCTGAAAACTTGGAGATATTCATCTAAGTCATTGATGTGTATTGTAGATAGCTGGGGTCCCAGCACTGAACCCTGCGGCACCCCACTGGTCACTGCCTGCCATTCTGAAAAGGACCCGTTTATTCCGACTCTCCGCTTCCTGTCTGCCAACCAGTTCTCTATCCACGTCAATACATTACCCCCAATACCATGTGCTTTAATTTTGCACACCAATCTCTTGTGATGGACCTTGTCAAAAGCCTTTTGAAAGTCCAAATACACCACATCCACTGGTTCTCCCTTGTCTACTCTACTAGTTACATCCTGAAAAAATTCCAGAAGATTTGTCAAGCATGATTTCTCTTTCATAAATCCATGCTGACTTGGACCGATCCTGTCACTGCTTTCCAAATGCGCTGCTATTTCATCTTTAATAATTGATTCCAACATTTTCCCCACCATCGATGTCAGGCTAACTGGTCTATAATTCCCTGTTTTCCCTCTCCCTCCTTTTTTAAAAAGTGGTGTTACATTAGTTACCCTCCAGTCCATAGGATCCACTATTGCTAGTGCCACTTCCTTAAGTAGCCTGGGATGCAGCCTATCAGGCCCTTGGGATTTATCAGCTTTCAATCCCATCAATTTCCCTAACATAATTTCCTGACTAATAAGGATTTCCTTCAGTTCCTCCTTTTTGCTAGACCCTCGAACCCCTAGTATTTCCGGAAGGTTTTTTGTGTCTTCCTTAGTGAAGACAGATCCAAAGTATTTGTTCAATTGGTCTGACATTTCTTTGTTCCCCATTATAAATTCGCAACCATCTTCAGCTGGAAGTGCCGAGTGGATGATCCATCTCGGTCTTCTCCTGAGGTCCACACTATCACAGAAGCCAGGGTTCAGCCAATTTGATTCACTCCATGTGATATCAAGAAATGGCTGAGCGCACTGGATATAGCAAAGGCTATGGGCCCTGACAACATCCCAGCTGTAGTGCTGAAGACTTGTGCTCCAGAACTAGCTGTGCCTATGGCCAAGCTGTTCCAATACAGCTACAACACTGGCATCTACCCGACAATGTGGAAAATTGCCCAGGTACTTCCTGTCCACAAAAAGCAGGGCAAATCCAATCCGGCCAATTACCGCCCCATCAATCTACTCTCAATCATCAGTAAAGTGATGGAATGTATCATTGACAGTGCGATCAAGTGGCACTTACTCACCAATAACCTGCTCACTGATTTTCAGTTTGTTTTTCACCAGGACCACATGGCTCCAGACCTCATTACAGCCTTGGTCCAAACATGAACAAAAGAGCTGAATTCCAGAGGTGAGGTGAGAATGACTGCCCTCGACATCAAGGCAGCATTTGACAGAATGTGGCACCAAACAGCCTTAGTAAAATTGAAGTCAATGGGAATCAGGGGTTAACTTTCCATTGGTTGAAGTCATACCTAGCACAAAGGAAGATGCTTGTGAATGTTGGAATATCATCTCAGCCCCAGGACATTGCTGCAGGAGTTCCTCAAGGCAGTGTCCTAGGCCCAACCACCTTCAGCTGCTTCCTTAATGACCTTCCCTCCATCATAATGTCAGAATTGAGGATATTTCACTGATGATTGCAGTGTTCCGTTCCATTCGCAGTTCCTCAGATAATGAAGAAGCCCTTGCCGGCATGCAGCAAGACCTGGACACCATCCAGGCTTGGGCTGATAAGTGGCAAGTAACATCTGTACCAAAGGCAATGACTATTCCAACAAGAGAGCGTCTAATCATCGCCCCCAGACATTCAATGGCATTGCCATCATCAAAGTCCCCAACATCAACATCCTGGGGGTCACCACTGACCAGAAACTTAACTGAACCAGCCACATAAATACTGTGGCTACAACACCAGGTCAGAGGCTGAGTATTCTGCGTCGAGTGATTCACTTCCTGACTCCCCAAAAGCCTTTCCACCATCTACAAGGCACAAGTCAAAAGTGTGATAGAATATTCTCCACTTGCATGGATGAGTGCAGCTCCAACAACACTCAAGAAGCTCAACACCATCCAAAACAAAACAGCCCACTTGATTGCCACGCCATCCACTACCTTAAACATTCACTCCCTCCACCACCGGCGCATCGTGGCTGCTGTGTGTACCATCTACAAGATGCACTGCAGCAATTCAGCAAGGCTTTTCTGAGAGCGCCTCCCAAACCCGCGACCTCTACCACCTGGTAGGATAAGAGCAGCAAACGCATGGGAACATCTCCAGATCCAAGTTCTCCTCCAATTCACAGACCATCCTGACTTGGAAACATATCGCCATTCTTTCATTGTCACTGAGTCACAATCTTTCAACTCCCTACCTAACAGCACTGTGGGAGTACCTTCACCACATGGACTGCTGTGGTTCAAGAAGGCAACTTACTACTACCTTCTCAAGGGCAATTAGGGATGGGCAATAAATGCTGGCCTTGCCAACGATGCATATATCCCATGAATGAATTTTTAAAAATACAATGTTACAGAACTCCTGTCAATTGGATTGCTACTGTGCTACTGCATCAACATATTCTCCGATCTGTATGAGGTTATAACAGTGATTAATATCTTCCCCGACAGCTTTGCTGAGATTGGGAATTTGCTGTCTGAAAAACCATGATTATGTAATACCATTTCACGGCCTAGTGCTTTGCTGCATCAATCACTTGTATCTGAGCTGAGCTGGCTTGCAACACTTTCTTTTATGAAGACATAAATTAGACAAAGTCATATTGTTACTCACTACAGGATATGCAGTTTTAGTGTCTGGTACCTACTTTACTTTTGAAAAGAGAATGTCCACATCAGTTGAGGTGACTGTTTTACCATCAATGACTTTGCAATCTTTGCAGATTTTGGACCAGTTTTTCCCAGTCATTTCATTGCCAGTTGAGGCGGTATCCCCATGCATTGCAAACCTTTTAAATGTCTCATGCAGAGCTCCCATATCAACTGATGTTCCTGCCATTTTTGAGGTCCAGAGCTTGCTTAAGCAGTCCTGTGTAAAACAGGAAGAGAGAGTTTAAAGTTTAGGCAATGATCTCCATTATGAGCTAGTGATTGAAGATGTTGAGAGATATTTATGGCTATTACATTAAAACAGCATTACTTTTTGCTTTTGTTGTATGGTAGCACTCTTGTCTCTGAGTCACAAGGTTATGTATTCAAGCCCCATTCCATAGACTTGAGCAAATAATCTTGTCTGGCACTTCTGTGCGATACTGAGGGCATGCTGTACTGTTAGAGGTGCCGTCATTTAGATGAGACATTAAACCAAGGCTCCGTCTGTTCTCTGAGGTGGACGCACTATTTGTGGAAGAATAGGGGAGTTTGCCTGGTGTCCTGGCCAACATTTATCCCTCCAACACCTAAAACAAATGACTGGGCCATTTATTTCATTGCTGTTTGTGGGACCTTGCTGTATAAAAATTTACTGCCGCGTTTCTTACATTAAAACAGTAGCTACATTTCAAAAGTACTTCATCGGCTGTAAAGCACTTTGGAATGTCCTGAGGTCAAGAAAGCTGCTATATAAATGCAAGTATTTCTTTTTTTCTTTTAGAATATTTAATTAATTATTAATTCAGATAATATTAGCAAACAAATCCACTCAAACACTAGGGTCATTCTATTACTTTTCTGTGTGCATGTTTGTAAGTTTTCCTTTTCGACTTCTTTTATATCTTTTTAAAATATCGTTCATCTGTAATATCTTCCAGGTCTGAGAAAGGGTCCACACTTGAAACATTAACATCTGCTCTCTTCACAAATACTGTCTAGTTTAGTTGATGTTGTACATCTTAACTTCCAAAAAACATTTGACAAAGTACCTCATAGACAACCACTGGAAAATATGAGTTCTAGGATTATAGGATAGGTAAGTAGTTAATTAAAATCACATATGCAGAGGGTTGTCATGATTAGAAGTAGATCTGATAGGGTGGTGTGCATCATTTTCATCACAGCCTTAATCAAGACATGGACAGGAGAGCTGAGTATCAGTGAACAGGTAAGAATGACCTTGATTTTGAAGCAGCATTTTTCTGATTATAGCATCAAAGAGTTAGCTGGGGTCAATGAAGGTCTGGAGTCATTCCTGACACACATAAAAATGATTGTGTTTGTCAGAGCCAGGACATTGCTCCTAGAGTTGCTCAAGGCAGTATTCTTGGCCCATCCATCTTCAGCTGCTTCATCAATGATCTTCCCTCTGTCATAGGATCAGGAATGGGGCTGGTTCCTGATGATTCTACAGTGTTTATCTCCATTCACAACTCCTACAATAATGAAGCAGCCCATGTCAGCCTAGGTCAACACCAAGGCTTGTGCTAACAAGTGGCAGGTAACATTTGTGCCATATAAGTGCCAGGTAATGAGCATCTTCAACAAGAAGAGCTCAATTATGTCCCTCAACCTTTAATAGCATCCCTGTTGCCAAGTCACCATTCACATTCTGTGGTCATAATTGACTAGAAGCTTTCTGGAGCATCCATATAAACCATAGTTTAGCTACAAGAGGAGGGCAGAGGCTGGGAACTTAGCAACGAGTGGCTCATCTCCTGACCCCTAAAAGCCTCTGGCATCTACAAAGCTCAAGGCGCCATTATAGCCACCGCAGCTGAAATCAGCTAGTCCGCACATACTGGGAATCAAAGCTGGGAATTTCTGATTCAGCTATAGACAGGATTTACCAACTGACTCAGTCTTAGATTCTTATGTCTATTTTAGTAGGATAGATTATAAACTCTTCATTTTGCAATCAATTAAACAACCAGGTCAACGTGGCTTAGTTGAGAGCACTCTTACCTCTGAGCCAGAGATGTGCGGATTCAAGCCCCACTCCAGGACCTGTGCACAAAACCTAGGTTATCAACTCTGAGGAAGTGCTGCATTATCAGATACACTGTCCTTCAGATGAGGTAGTAAACGGAATGCCTATCTAACTGTTGAGATGAATGCAAAAGATCCCGTAGCACTATTTGGAAAGGAGTAGGGAGGTTTGGGTCAACATTCGTCCCTCAACCAATAGGTCATCCATCTCTGCTGCTTGTAGGATCTTGCCACGGACCAATTGTCTACCGCGTATGCATTAGAAAAAAAAACTGGCTGCTACATAAATGTGACTTCTTTACTTTTGATCCCTTGTCATTCTGTGGTGTATGAGAAATTCTCAAGCACTATCAAACTAAGGATAAAAGTCCCAATCATTTAAAATTTTAATTTTAAAGCAGATAAACGGGAAACATTCTTTGTTTTTACTGCTCTGAGGTGACTCACCTAATGTCCTAAAGCATTTACAGAAAGATCACTTTCTCCCTGGATGTTTAAAGGGCAGCATTCAGATTACAAATAATGTTGTAGCCATGGCAACAACTAGTCTGACATCAAAGTGGTGTAATAGATAAAAATGCCTACTGTCATCATTGAATTATACCAAATTTGAATACTGAAACCTGATTTGCTGAAAGGTGTTTCCATAAATATGATGATACCATTTTCACCGAATAATCTTCCACACTGCTTGATTTTGACATCACCATAATGGAAACAACTAATCAGCTAAGATCACATTTACTGCCATTATACCAGCTCACTCTTCCTGGTGCTTACTGAGCAGTGCGAGAAGCATAATGTACTGGAGCAGGGATTATTGTAAATAAGACTGAGGACTTGTACAAAAGCAAAATACTGCGGATGCTGGAAATCTGAAATTTAAACAGAAAATGCTGGAAATACTCAGCAGGTCAGGCAACATCTGTGGCGAGAGAAACAGAGTTAACGTTTCAGGTCGATGACCCTTGGTCAGAACTGAAAAAGTTAGAGATGTAACAGATTTTAAGCAAGTGCAAGGACAGGGAAAGGGGGAGGGGAGGAAAGAACAAAAGGGAAGGTCTGTGATAGGGTGGAAGGCAGGAGAGATTAAAAGACAAAAAGAATGATGGTGCAAGGCAAAAGGAGATAAGTAATGGGGCAAGTTAAGAAATAAAAGATGAGTCTAGAGGAGGAGTAAATGGGAATGGCAGAATCATCAACAGCTGCAATATGAAAAAATAGGGGCAGAGGTTATGGTCTGAAATTGTTGAACTCAATGTTGAGTCCAGAAGGATGTAAAGTGACTAATCGAAAGATGAGGTGCTGTTCCTCGAGCTTATGTTGAGCTTTGTTGGAACAGTGTAAGAGTCCGAGGACGAAGAGATCAGAGTGGGAGTGGCACGGAGAATTAAAGTGACAGGTGACCGGAAGCTCAGGGTCACACTTCCGGACTGAACAGAGGTGTTCCGCAAACCGGTCACCCAATCTGCCTTTGGTCTCCCCAATGTAGAGGTGGTCACATCGTGAACAGCGAATACAGCATACTAAATTGCAAGAAGTACAAGTAAATCGCTGTTTCACCTGGAAGGATTCATTTGTGCCCTCAACGGTGGGCAGGGAGGAGTAAAAGGGCAGGTGTTGCATCTCCTGCACTTGCACGGGAAGGTGCCATGGGAAGGAGAGGGGTTGTAGGGGGTTATTGAGGAGTGGACGAGAGTGTCACGGAGGGAACGGTCTCTTTGGAATGCTGAAAGGGGAAGGGAAGATGGGTTTGATGGTGGGATCATGCTAGAGGTTGCAGAAATGGCAGAGGATGTGGGGTGAAAGATGAGGACAAGGGAACCCTATGGCGGTTCTGGGAGGAAAGGGAAGGGGAGAGAGCAAAAGTGCAGGAAATAGAACAGAGACAGTCGAGAACCATGTCAACCACAGTAGAGCGGAATCTTCAGTTGAAGGAAAAGAAAGACATATCGGAAGCACTAGTATGGAAGGTGGCATCGTCAAAACAGATGTGACGGAGACGGAGAAACTGGATGTGGGGTGGGAGGAAATGTAGTCCTGCTAGCTGTGGGAGTCAGTGGGCTTATAGTGGATGTTTGTCGACAGCCTATCCCCAGAAATGGAGACAGAGAAGTCGAGGAAGGGAAGGGAAAAGTCGGAGATGGACCATGTGAAGGTGACGGAATGGTGCAAATTGGAAGCAAAAAATTCCTTGTTTCAAAAATGTTGCTCCCTGGCTTAGCTAGTAGATGCATTGTCCAGTGCAGAGTTCATCATGCAGACCAGTAAACTGATAAGTTCTATCAGGAATGGATGAACAGGCTGGGACTCTTTTCTCTTGAAAAGCGAAGACTGAGTTGTGAAATAATAGAGGTCTTTAAAATTATTAAAGGTTTGATGAAGTAGATACAGGGAGAGTGTTTCCACTTGTGAGAAAGAGCAAAACTAGAGGCCATCAATATAAGATAGTCATCAATAAATCCAATAGGGAATTCAGAAGAAACTTCTTTACCCAGAGAGTGGTGAGAATACAAAACTCGCTACCACAGGGAGTAGTTGCGGTGAATAGTACAGATGCATTTAAGAAGATGCTAGATAAGCATATGAGGGAGAATAGAGAGTTTTGCTGATAGAATTAGATGAGGAAGGATGGGAGGAGGCTCGAGTGGAGCATAAACATCGGTATGGCTGATTGGGCCGAATGGCCTGTTTCTGTGCTGTATATTTTATGTAGTTCTGTGTAATTCTCTGTAAATTCAAACTCTGTCAGGTGAACAAAGGAGTCAACTAATCTCAGTTGGGGATAAGGCATTATCATCCCTGGAATAGGGCTGAACACTCCAGTGACCTCTGTTGTAAAGTGAATACAGTATACGTGGAGCACAAGTTGATGGATTTAGCAGCACACCACAGAGTAAGTTAACCTACCAAATTATTAGAACTGAAATATAAGGCTAAATTCACCAATCCTATACTGCCAATGAGAGCCTCACTGGGGGAGGGGTCAGAGAATTGACATCAGCATTGTAGCACCATTTCTGACACATGATTTCTTTGTGTGCAGCTTCCAGTTGAGAGCACAGGATCATTTAATTTATTCCATAATGTTTTATGCGATGCAGATTTGATTCTAATTTACAACTTTATCTGGTATTTCAAAGGATACACTTTTATGATAGTGTCCAGGCAGGTTTGCAACATGGGGCCCATTCTCATTAATATAAGATGAAAATAAGATACAGGAGTACCAAATAACTATATGAACCTTGAGATGTTAAAAATATACATCACAACTAGTTGGGGATTATCATTGCTTTCAAGGGCCAAATTTTATTTTATTTTGATGTTCTTTTTCATGTTACAGATAATTTCATTCAATCTAAGTTTGAAATGAGAAACAAAATAAAACTGGCCAATCCTGACGCACCTATAATTAGTGCTCTTTTAAATTCCTTGTGCATGAAACACAAAAAGTTAGTATGCAGGAACAGCAAGTAATCAGGAAGGCAAACGGAATGTTGGCCTTTATTGCAAGGGGGATAGAGTATAAAAGCAGAGAAGTCCTGCTACAACTGTACTGGGTATTGGTGAGGCGTACAGTTTTGGTCTCCATATTTAAGGAAGGATGTACTTGCATTGGAGGTTGTTCAGAGAAGGTTCACTAGGTTGCTTCCAGAGAAGAGGGGGTTGACTTATGAGGATAGGTTGAGTAGGCTGGGCCTATACACATTGGAGTTCAGAAGAGTGAGAAGCGATCTTATTGAAATTTATAAGATAATGAGGGGGCTCGACAAGGTGGATGCAGAAAGGATATTTTCACTCAAAGGGGAAACTAAAACTCGGGGACATAGTCTCAGGATAAGGGGTCACGCCTGTTTAAAACTGAGACAAGGAGAAATTTCCTCTCTGAGAGAGTTGTAAATCTATGGAATTCTCTGCCCCAGAGAGTTATGGAGGTTGGGTCATTGAATATATTTAATGTGTAGATAGACTGATTTTTGAGTGTTAAGGAAGTAAAGGGTTATAGGGAACGGGCAGGGAAGTGGAGCTGAGTCCATGATCAGATCAGCCAAGATCTTATTGAGTGGTGGAGCAGGCTCGAGGAGCTAAATGGCCTACTCCTGCTCCTATTTCTTATGTGCTTATGTCCAAGTCCCACTCCAGAGACATGAGCACAAAAATCTAGGCTGACATTTCAGTGCAGTGCTGAGGGAGTGCTGCACTGTCGGAGGTGCCGTCTTTCAGATGAGATGTTAAACCAATGCCCCGTCTACCCTCTCAGGTGGACGTAACAGATCCCATGGCACTATTTCGAAGAAGAGCAGAGGATTTATCCCCGGTGTTCTGGCCAATATTTATCCCTCAATTAACATAGCAAAAAAAACTCTGGCCATTATCACGTTGCTGTTTGTGGGAGATGCTGTTCGCAAATTGGCTGTCGCGTTTCCTACATTATAACAGTGACTACACTTCAAAAGTACTTCATTGGCTGTGAAGCACTCAGACGTCTGGTGGTCGTGAAAGGCACTATATAAATGTAGGATGCGCTCATGTATACTAACAAAATGACTGCCGTGTCTCGGATTGACTCTCCATTATCACATGACTTATTGCTGATTGGCCCCCTTGGAGGATAAGCCACACACTGAAGTTTTTCTGGAATGTGTAACTGGAACTGCCCAGCCCAAGTTCTGACTGACTTTACAAATTGTAATTTGATCCATTCTGACTTCAGAAGCCAGAGAGGACAGATCGTGAACAACCCAGCAAAAGCCACCAAGTTCCAGCTGAAGTCCCTTACTCCAGCACATATACTGCCTCCCCTAGTCGATGTCCCTTACCCCAGCACAAGTGCTGCCTCCCCCAACCGATGTCTCTTTCCCTAGCACAATTGCATGACCTCACCACCTCTCCCCCCCGCTCCCCCACCCCGCCATAGATGGGGCATTGTGCGCAGATTGTTAACAGGTTTATTGGGTATGAAGTGAATAGTGACAGTGTCGTGACTTCTGGATTTAATCCACTCCAACGATGTCCCTTGGAGGGGATTAGAAGATTGTGATCAGTCTTCCCTGAGTTCCTTCTCTCGTTCCTCCTCTCGTTCCTCCTCTCGTTCCTCTCTTCCTCTCTTCCTCCCCTCCCCTCCCTCCCTCCCCCGGCTGCCCGCAGGCTCAGAGAAACAACGTGGTCAATTGTGTGGCCCCACTTCCAGTTTCGGGCTGTGGGGGGGGGGGTACAGAGGACACAAGCACAGAAAAGCGTTAGTACAAATAGTCACTTCGATAAATGTAAGTCTTTTTCTTTGTCTTTCTTTTTCATGTAGCTAATAAACTATTTAATGAGTATAAGTAACACATATCTCATTCATTCACCTTTGGACTGTGCAAAACTGCAAAGATGTGCCCACCAAAACATTAGGGAAGCATTTTTTTCTGACCAAGATCAGTCAGACTGTATTTTCTTTTTAAGTGATTGGGGACAGGTCAGGAAGTTGCACTGGACAGGGTCAACTTGAGATCAACCACCATGGAGACCCAGGAAAAAATTGAGAAGATGCACCACAACTTGGAAAAAAGCATTAAGGCATGGGTAAAATATTGCCCTGAGTCATCATCATCATCATCATCATAGGGGCATTTCCTCGATATCGAGGAAGACTTGCTCTAAAAGTGAGTTCTCAGGTGACTGACTGAACAGTCTAATACGAGAATTACAGTCTCTGTCACAGGTGGGACAGACAGTCGTTGAAGGAAAGGGTGGGTGGGGGGTCTGGTTTGCCGCACGCTTCTTCCATTGTCTGCATGCTCTCGGCGACGAGACTCGAGATGCTCAGCGCCCTCCCAGATGCTCTTCCTCCACTTAGGGTGGTCTTTGGCCAGGGATTTCCAGGTCTCGGTGGGGATGTTGCACTTTATCAAGGAGCCTTTGAAGGTGTCCTTGAAACATTTCCTCTGCCCACCTGGGGCTCGCTTGCCGTGTAGGAGTTCTGAGTAGAGTGCTTGCTTTGGGAGTCTTGTGTTGGGCATGTGGACAATGTGGCCCGCCCAATGGAACTGGTCGCGTGTGGTCAGTGCTTAAATGCTGGGGATGTTAGCCTGATCAAGAACACTGATGTTGGTGCATCTGTCCTCCCAGGGGATTTGCAGGACCTTGTGGAGACATCATTGGTGGTATTTCTCCAGCGATTTGAGGTGTCTACTGTATATGGTCCATGTATCTGAGCCATATAGGAGGGCAGGTATCACTACAGCCCTGTAGACCATAAGCTCGGTGCCAGATCTATGAACACTCTCTCTTCCTCAGGCGACCGAAGGCTGCGCTGGCGCACTGGAGGCAGTGTTGAACCTTGTCGTCAATGTCCGCCCTTGCTGATAATAGGCTCCCGAGGTATGAAAAGTGGTCCATGTTATCCAGGGCCGCGCCATGGATCTTGATGACGGGGGGCAGTGCTGCGTGGCAGGGTCAGGTTGATGGAGGACCTTTGTCTCAGGGATGTTTAGTGTCCGGCCCATGCTTTCGTACGCCTCGGTGAAGATGTTGACGATGACTTGGAGTTCAGCCTCTGAATGTGCGCAGACGCAAGCGTCGTCCGTGTACTGTAGTTCGATTACAGAGGATGTGATGGTCTTGGATTTAGCTTGGAGACGACCAAGGTTGAACAGGTTCCAGTGGTTCTACAGTTTAGTTCCACTCCAGGGGGGAGCTTGTTGAACGTGAGGTGGAACATTGCAGTGAGGAAGATCGAGAAGAGGGTTGGCGCGATGACACAGCCCTGGTTGACCCCGGTCCGGACGTGGATTGGGTCTGTGGTGGATCCGTTGGTCAGGATCATGGCTTGCATGCGGAGGATGGCAACAACCTTTTGGGGGCAACCAAAACGGAGGAGGATGCTCCATAGTCCCTCGCGGTTAACAGTGTCAAAGGCCTTTGTAAGGTCAAAGAAGGCCATGTACAAGGGTTGGGTGCTGGCCAAGAAAGGGGAGACACTCATCAAGGACACCGAGGCAGTCAGGACCCGATGGAAGGAGCATTTAGAAGATCTCCTTAATCAAGACTGCCTTTGACACGAGTGTCCTCGACTCCATCCTGCAGCATGCTACCTGCCACCATCTCACCAAAACCCCAGCCCTGCACGAGGTAGGAATGGCCATCCATCAGCTCAAGAACAAGAAGACATTGGGAGCGGATGGAATCCTCGCTGAGGCACTAAAGTATGGCGGAGAGGCACAATTGGCAAAAAATCCATGACCTCATCTCACTCATCTGGAAGGAGGAGAACATGCCGGGAGATCTCGCCGGGAGATCTCAGAGATGCAGTAATTGTGACCATCTTTAAAAAAGGGGACAAATCCGACTGCGGCAACTACAGAGGAATCTCCCTGTTGTCGGCCACTGGGAAAGTCATCACTAGAATCCTCCTCAACTGTCTTCTCCCTGTGGCTGATGAGCTTCTCCCGGGGTCACAGTGCGGATTCCGTCCACTACAGGGTACAACAGACATGATTACCCTGAGTAATCAGATGAAAAATACAAGGATGGATAAAATGAAGCTTAAGTTGCTAACAGCTTGCATGTATTTACTATAAATATAGATTCAAGGAAATTCACAAATGGAAATAGATTGGGAAATGAATGCTGAGTCATCTTAGGGACAGGTCAGGCAGGAAAAGATGGATTTTGAGTTTTTTTAAGAGTAGAGAGGTGTAGGGGTGTAGTGAAGGATGTTGAGAGTGGGGCTGAAACAGGGGGTGGGGGTTGGAGGATATAAATATGGAGAAGGTTACAGAGATAGGGAAGGTCAAGCCCATGGAGGGATTTGAAGTTGAAGGTGAGGAGTTTAAATGTAATATGTTGGGACCAGGGAGCTAATGTTGGTTAAAGAAAATGGCAGTCGTGGGTGAGAATGACTTAATGTATGACAGGATATTGGCAGTTGCTTTTGGACATGTTGTATATGCATGTTTGTTTGTTGTGTGAAGTCTGTAACACTGTTATGTAACACTGTATGTACCCTTACACTGTACACACCTTACCTGTACACCAGAGGGTGCTGCTGCTGGAGACCCAAGGGTTACCTACACACTGCAGGTAACCCAGTATAAAAAGGAGCTCACAGCTTGGTGTCCTCACTCGAGGAGCTGCAAATAAAGGACTACAGGTCCACACAGTTTAAGTATCATACCCTTCCTCGTGGAGTCATTACTGAAGGTGCCTATATATATTACAACTAGCGACGAGGATATGAGGTCACGAACTATGTCTAATCTCAGCAACTTTCAGCAATTTACAGAGGGGGAAGATTGGGATGCTTTTGTAGAAAGATTGGAACATTTCTTTATAGCTAACGACCTGGATGGGGACACACCGGCTACACGACCGAACAAGCGCAGGGCCATCCTGCTTAGCAGTTATGGACCCACCATCCATTGTCTCGTCAGGGACTTGCTAGCCCCAGCGAAGACAACCACCAAAAGCTATGAGGAACTTGTAAAACTTATACAGGAGCAACTAAAACCGAAAGAAAGCATCCTCACAGCCAGGCACCGATTCTACACTTACCGGCGACCCGAGGGCCAAGAAATTGCTAAGTATGTTGCACACCTAAGACGACTAGCTGCACCATGTGATTTTGGAGACCACCTTAATGAAGCACTAAGGGACATATTCGTTATTGGAATAGGCACGAGGGCCTCCTGCAGAAGTTGCTCTCTGCCGACATCACGGTCACCCTGCAGAAAGCAATTCAAGTGAGCCAGGCCTATATGGTTTCGGCCGGTGACTCCAAGTGAATACTAACCCAAGACTCTAAACCAGCGAGCGCAGTGCGCCGCATGGATGCTTCGAAAGGCAAGGCAGCTGCCCCGAGTCCAACAATCCTGAGTCCGCCACATGGGGCAAACTGGATGGCCCCGTGCTGGCGCTGTGGAGGAAACCACAAGGCCCACCAGTGCCGCTACAAAGACTGTGCATGCAAAGGCTGCAAAGAGAAAGGGCACCTTCAAAGAATGTGCAGAAAAAACTGTACTCACCACGTCTCTGATGAGTTGGCTGATCACCGGGACTCCGACACAGGTGAAGGTGAAGCTGCCCAAACCCTGGAAGAAGAGTATGGAGTTTATACCTGCTCCACCAAAAGTTCTCCATGGACGATGGAAGTAGACATCGACGGGGTCCCAGTTTCCATGCAGATCGACACAAGGCGAGCCAGTCTGTGATGAGCCAAACGACCTTTGAAAAACTTTGGATAAATCCCGCCAATCGACCAAACTATCTCCTGTCCAAGCGCAGCTGCTCACCTACAACAAAGGTAAAATCCAAATCGTTGGCAGCGCGGACGTCCAGGTCTCCCAGGGCGGCATGTTGAACAAAGTCCCCCTGTGGATCGTTGCCAGCGATGGTCCCACGCTGGTGGGAAGGAATTGGATGAACCCGGTCCAAATCAGTCAAAGTGGCGACGGCCTCTGGGCTCCAGCAATCGACATTGAACATGGATCCATCGCTGCATCCAGAGATCCCACTGTCCAGCTCGACTGCGTGGCGATGACTCCACAACACCACGGCGAAATCTCCAGGACCGAAAATCCAAACTCCACTTTGCGGGCCGGGGAAGGACTCCAAGAGGTGAACATCATCGAAAGAAGTGGATTCCTGACGTCCAGGGCCGAACCTGTGGAAGAAAAGACCTCCTCAGCCTGCCTAAAGGGGAGCCAGAAGATGACGGCTGAACCACGAGGAGAATTGCAATCAAAATGGCCGCAGCCATTCCACGAGGGGCAGCATTGGAGGAGCGACACATGGCATCAAGCGGTCAATCGGATTGGAAGGCTTCCTTAAAGGAGACCGGTAACCAAAGAAATTTAAAGGGACAGTTTCAACTAAATGAGGACAAGGACTTTAAAGCTAAAGATGCAACAAAAGGGTGCAAGTATGGAAATGTATGCAATGTAATCATGAATTGTGATGCTGGTGTAATTAATGTGACTAATGAGATGAATGCTTGTGTAAGTAAGGTTAAGAACAAGCTTGTTGTGTTTGATAATTATGACAGAGAATTTGAAATGCCTAATGTAACCATGTCTGGTGAGACCATGACATCCAAAAGTGATGCAAATGCTGTAATGTATAATGTAGGCTCGACTATGTGTGATCAGAGCCAAGGTGTCAAGTATACTGGTAGGACACTGTTAAAGGATATTGGGGTCCCACAGGGACCATGCTGATGCTAGAGGAATTCCCCTGTGGGAGACCCCCAGGTCCAGCAGGCTACCTGACGATGTAGCCTGGACCTTTGGAACAAATGTGATGCTCTTGGAAGGACACACACACACCCAGTGGGAGCAGACCCACTACAGGGACAGTGGTCAATGGGCAGCACAGCCACACCCAAAGGCAGCCTGCACCAGACCAGCCCTAAAACCCCTGGCCAGCAGGGCCAACACCAGGAGCGAGAGGCCAATACCCTCCAACTTCCCTGGCAAACTCTGGGATGACCTGACCCTCATCCCAAATGGTAGACAAGGAGCTCATCCAGTCCTGTGGCCCTGCCCACCACCACACAATTACCCACATCACAGAGAATGCACCCTACCTACTGCTGCAGTGGCTACCCCCCTGAGGGATCCCACAACAGTGACACCCACTTGGTCTGTGTGTGAGGTGGGGGGGGGGGGAATGTATGAGGCCAGCCTCAAGCACAAGGATCACACTTAGCACCCACCCAACCCTCACCACAACCTCCCATAGCCCACTACTGATCACCTCTCCAGGTCATGACAATTAGGATATTAAAAATGCTTAGGGGGGAGTGTTGTTGTATATGCATGCTTGTTTGTTGTGTGAAGTCTGTAACACTGTATGTACCCTTACACTGTACATACCTTACTTGTACACCAGAGGGTGCTGCTGCTGGAGACCCAAGGGTTACCTACACACTGCAGGTAACCCAGTATAAAAAGGAGCTCACAGCTTGGTGTCCTCACTCGAGGAGCTGCAAATAAAGGACTACAGGTCCACACTGTTTAAGTTTCATACCCTTCCTCGTGGAGTCATTACTGAAGGTGCCTACATACATTACGGACAAGTTGGAGTTTATGAAAGGTGGGGAAGGAAAGGTCAGGAAGGAATACATAGGAGAAATTGAGTTGAGGTTTCGAAATCATGCATAACAATTTCATCAGCAGAGACACGCTGGCAGTGGCAGACACGGGATATGTCGCACAGGTGAATATAGATAGCCTCAGTGAAGGAAAGGGTGTAGGATTTGAAGTTCAGCTTGGGCCAAACAGGTACCAAGATTTTATAGTCTGGCTCAAGCTGAATGAATGATCAGAGAGGAAGATGGAATCAATGACAAGGGAGCAGAGTTAATGGTGTGGGACTCAAAATGATAGCGTCAGTCTTCCCGGTGTTTATTTTTAGGAAGTTGTGACTCATTCATGAAATGTTGTCAGGCAAACAGTCTGACAGCACAGGGGTGGGTCATTGGATCAAGAGGGGTGACGGAGAAGTACTTTGAGTACATTACCATACACGGAAACTGATCCCATGCCTTTGGATGATGTCGCCAAGAGGCAGCTTGGAAATGGAGAAGTGGAGGTGCCAAGAATAGAACCACACAAGGGTAACTTCACAGAGCTGGACATTGGAAGAGAGGCAGTGGAGGAGAATGACATGGTTAAAGATATCAATGGAATAATGTAATACTCAGAGAAAAAAGAATGAATTTTCAGGTGCCAAATCAGCTAGTCTTAATATGATGATGGTAAAATAGGCCTAAACAATAGGCTACTGCAAATTACATTATATATGTTGCAGTAACAAGGAGAATGCAATGCTGAAAGATTGACCTTGTATTGCTATGTTTAAATTTACACAGAATAGTGGGAAAGAATAGATGAGCAGGCAAGACAATTAGGATTGTACACCACTGTTCTAAATGTCTCACTGCGGGGAGGGGGGGGGAGGGTGTATTTGCTAGTACCTGTACATGTATTCCTAGGGAATCCAAGGCTTGCTCCCCACAAAAAAAATTGTATTTAAATGGAATAGTTTGGTTAATTTTAGAAAGATTTTTACTTTACAGGTAATAGATTTATAATATGGGGTATTATGGGTCAATTTATATGAGGTTGATCACTACAGTACCTGGTGACGCTCAGCAGGCATTTGTATCAAGTTGCCAGAAATGGACAGAGATATGATAAATCATGGTCAGAGACAATACAAAATCAAAGACTAAGTTTGTGGCAAAGTTCATCACTTTATAACGTGAAGCTTCGTCGTGTTATGTTGCAAATTCTTATCACTGAGCTGCACCCATCTCTCCTCCACCTTATTCGTCCGCTGCGTCTTGGACTCTCCACCACCCCTGCCCCCAGTGGTGGTGCAATGTTTCTGGGCTTGGTACCAATCTTATACTTTCTAAGATCTCAGGTACTGTGCACTTATTGAGGATGGCGTCGGGCGGGTGGGGGGGGGGGGGCGTCGGTGGCAGGCAGCATGTTGGAAGGTCCGGCTTTGGGCTCTTCAGAGGCTGGTGTGGGGATTGCAGTAGGAGTGACTGTTGATTCTGTCAATGGGCGCGAAGTCTAGGCGTGTTCCCTTATTGCAGCAGCTAACTCCAACATGCCATCCCTCATGTGCCCTAACAGTGTCTCAACGACCTGCAACATTCCCTCCCTCATGTTGAACAAAACTGTCTGAACTACCTGCAACGTTCCCTCCCTCATGGTCAGTGACGTGGTTTGCACTACCTCTGACATTCCCTCCCTCATGGCCACTGACAGCACATCAGCTACCCCTGACATTCCCTCTCTCATGGCCACTATTCCCTCACTGATGGTCCCGGATATTGTTCCCATTTCTTATGTCGTTGCTGTTACTTCTCCCGACAGTCCCGCTACCTCATCACTCACCCCACTGATGACGTCCTGGAATGATCGGGTAAGGTCAATGCTCTCCGCAGTCAACGACATCATCTGAACCACATCTGTTAGATCCTGCACCTTAGGAGAGCACGGTCGAGCTCTCCTTCCCATGGGTGTGCCTCGCTGCACCCCACCACTGGAACCCGCAACCTCGGAAGGTGTGAAAGTATGGAGTGTCCCACCAACATCAAACCACTAGTCACGGAAGGGGCTGTCACTGCAATGAGCAGCACTGCCTCCAAAGTCAGTACAATAATGGGAGCTTCATCCAGCTCCATCCCCTCAGCCTCTCCCTCACCCCCATGTTCTTGGTGTGGAGGGTAGGATTGGAAGAAGTTCTCTTCAGGCTCGTCCACGTCTGAATCTTCTTCTGCAACGTCAGGGTTGGCCTCAAGTTCTGCAAAATATAACAGGACAGTCAAATGGTTAGCAGCAGAGGAGGGGGCAGGGTGAGTGGCATGAGTAGGCTCTCACATCACAGGCCAGGCAGCAGGCTGATTTGAAGGACCACGATGAATTTGCAGGACTTACCCTCTCCCTTGACTGTGGGCCCAGCTTGTGCAGTACTGATTGCTTTTCTCCAGGCAGGACCCATCAAAGCAGCGACCCTCTCTTCCAAGGTGTCAGTGGGTGCAGATTTGCCAGGCCTCCTCCTGTTCGAGTTCTTTCCCTTTTATTATATGCCAACTTCCTCTGCAAAGATGAAAACCTAACTTTTTAAAGAGGGTGTCTTTCTGCTGTGTGGGACATATACAGGTGGTCACATTTACAATTGCAATTCCATTGAATAAATGAAAATATTACTTACACTAACTACTTGACCAAGGTCCTGCCACTTCTTTTTACACTGGCCTCCAGATCTCATGTTGGTCACCATTGCACAGTAATCTTCTGCAACTTGGTTCCAGTGTTTCTTCATTTCTTTGGGTGGAACTTTTATGTGACCTCTGCTGGTGTCCAGCTCCTGCCATCTGGTCTCAATCACAGTAACTAGTGCCTGCACTTCCTCCTGTAAGAAATTCTTGGTCCTTGCACCGCGTTGTATCTTGTACTGCTGCAGCTGCTTTTTTTCCAATGCCCTCACACAGCACTCCTCACACACACACAACTGGCTCTTTAAAAATGGCCGATTGCCAAATCCGATCTGTACTGAGCATGCGCATCCATGGCAATGATGTCAGAAACATAACATTTTTTCCCGCTCATGCGCAGAAGATGTGGCATTGTTGTTCGGCGCAGACAGCAAGTTCCACCCCCCGAGGCGATTGGACACACTGCACGGTGCCAAATTTGAATTATACATCGGGGAAACTTCAGCAAATTACTTACGGTGCATTTCTGGCCTAGAAAAACGGGCGCAACTCTGGCAATACGCCAGAAAACGGGCTTGGGCAAAATTGAGCCCATGATCTGGCGAGATGTTGCAATTGACTAATTTCTCCTCTTGGGCAAACAAGTACAGCTAATATAAATATCCTGTACTGGTTCATCAACCATCGCAGAATCTGGCCCAGCAGTTCCTTGATCTAGACAAGAACGCAGCAGAGTTCCTCTGGGTAAGTAAATGGCTGCAAATACATTTAGGATGCCTATAGCTGCCCAGGCTCAAAGGAGGACTAGGCATTCCCAAGCCTCTCTATTATGGAGCAATCCATCTCAGGTATATTAAAGCTCATCAACCTGAACCATTAGCTCGGTTTCTCTCTTCAGAGATGCTGCCCCACCGGCTGAGTGTTTCCAGCATTTACTGTTTTTATTTCAAAGATATTGTGGCTTGGAATACAGCCGCATTGCAGAACCCATGACTGGGTGTGGAGGCTGAAAGCCTCCACCCTACCCAGTCTGTCCTCTGGACATCGTGGGAAGAGAGACGGGGTAAACCAGCAGCTATAGTTATACCAACATTATCCATCAGCTTGGAGGCATTGCTGGATCGGTCAACCCTCTCTCCAGTTTGGTGCCACAAAGAATTCCCAGGACATTAACCACAAATGGTCAGAGCCTAGCAACGACTTGGGCACTACAATTCTAAAATTAAAACTGATTGTGTAAATGGAGAACATAATGATGAGCAATGCCAGCGGTGAATACTTATTTATAATTCATGGCTACCTTATGATTTTTGCCATTTTCACTTAGCCATTTAGTTGAAATATTGTGCATTCCACAGCTGGATTAACAAACGTAGTGACTTGCAGACCAGTCAAGAAGTTATCAGATGCTTGAGAACTGTTAAAAGATTATTACTCACACAACAATTGGCTGCTTTTTGTGTGTTCAAAAATTGTACATTTCTGTTGTTTCATTAACCGATTTGGAATCAGAGCTGGCATTGATCGCCCTATTTATTGCTCCTTAAATCAGATGCGGTTTGAGTCGAAACATTCTCTTGTCGAGAATGATTGTATGGGTCTTGGGAACTTGAAGTCAGTTAACTGAATGCTGACCTTTACCATTGTATATCAAGGCACAGCAACAGTCTGTCTGCAAACAACTATTAGTTTGAAACCCTACTTGTATGTAGGCTAGGTTTTATTAAAAACAGCTGTTTGATTGTTTGTATGGATCTGTGGTTTCCATGGAGATACACACACACACATCGACTGACTACTTATTGCTTGCCAGAGTAATGCCCTGGTTGTAAACCATCGCTTCCTTTAGCAGCTTCACTCAAAAGAACTTCACAAATATTCAGTTGAAGCCAGAAAACTTCATACTTTGTAATATTTTAAGATTATTTGAACTTTGAAGAACATTCCAAGGATGAAGCAGATTCTGCTTCGCACTGATACTAAAGTTGCCGGGTGAACTTTTCCCAGGCTGAGTTCCATAGCTGACGCCTTTTATCATAAAATCGCACCATTTCCCCATAAGCCACCTGCTGTGCAAGGTGTCAGCAGCAGTGGAAAATGTCACCATAGTGTAAATGCACCCTAATAGTGCTCCTGAGTTAGATCCTTTTCTCTAATTGAGTGAAAGAGTGTCAAAAGTCACCAGTCATTTAGTAACAAAATAATTTATTGTCAGTAATAGTTATTGAAAGCAGAATATATAGATAGAAACTTGAATTATTGGTAAATAGCACAGTGGCATATGCACCATGTTAATATTTGGGTACTTTAATATCTTTACTTTTACTCAAAGCATTATGGATGAAGCATGTTACATACACAGCTAATATGTTCAATAATCTGCATGTCATTTTAGCTCATTTCTGTACATGTTTGGTGATGGAATAGTAGATATACTTTGCAGTATACACTCAATACACAAAGCATTTGGAAAGTCCAACAAAGCAGGATATTTACCAAGTTTAAAGGATTTCTTTAAGCTGGGGGGAAATGTTTGTACGAACTATTAATTGAAAGAGTACTATTGGTCTTACTGTACTCTGATTATAATCTGAAATGATTTAAATTGCTTAGATAATTTTCAAAATAGCACACCTAGTTATAATTAGTGCACCTCATTAATCCACGAGATTAATGTTAGGTTACGGAGGCTCATGAAGTTCCATATTTTAAGACACATTTTGTGAGGTTCCACTCTTGGTGTTTTCTGGTGATTATTCACCACAGTGGGGGCGGAGGCTCATAAAATTTACGCAATTGTGTCTGTTTCGGCACCCAATTTTGTCCCATTATTTATTCTTAACCGAAAGCAAGAGGAGTTGAAGGGATGTAGGTATAGGGCGGGTAAATTAGAACTATTTGCTCCCGTGGAGGGCATGGATTGGATGGGCCTAATGGCCTGTTTCCGTATTGAAACTTCAAGGTATTTCTGTGATACTGATGTATTAAGGAACTTTTTGAAGCATACTTATTTCCTGGAGCAACCTGCACCAAAACTGCCCCCAACATTGTTGTATTTGGACGTTGGGGAAAGATGAGATGCAGCAAAACACAATAGCTGCTTCAGCATGAACTCTGCAAATGGATTTTCAAACTTTAAGCCTACTTTTCATTCACTCTTAAATAAAAATGAAGTGTAGTGCAATATATGTTTGCCAATCTGATTACATCATGGCCATTACCGAATGTTGCACAATACCCCAAACTCTGGTAATAATGCTCTCTAACACATGCCCCTGACATGCACAGGGAATTCATATTGCAAAATTGTGCATTGCCAGCCTGTCATTTTCTTCCCATTAAAGCTAATGGCTGTAAGATCACATGCTTGAGAATGAGCAATTTTGTGATATGTGCTCCTGGCATGTCAAGTGGGGTTTGCATCAGAATTTGTATCCTAGACTGGATCGACTGGGCTTATATTCATTGGAATTTAGAAGAAGAATGAGAGGTGATCTCATAGAAACATATAAAATTGGCAGGATTGGACAGGTTAGATGGAGGAAGAATGTTCCCGATGTTGGGGAAGTCCAGAACCAGGGGACACAGTCTAAGGATAAGGGGTAAGCCATTTAGGACCGAGATGAGGAGAAACTTCTTCACTCAGAGAATTGTGAACCTGTGGAATTCTCTACCACAGAAAGTTGTTGAGGCCAGTTCGTTAGATATATTCAAAAGGGATTAAGATGTGGCCCTTACGACTAAAGGGATCAAAGGTATGGAGAGAAAGCAGGAATGGGATACTGAAGTTGCATGATCAGCCATGATCATATTGAATGGTGGTGCAGGCTCGAAGGGCCGAATGGCCTATTCCTGCACCTAATTTCTATGTTTCTATGATTTTTTTCTTCTCTTGTAGGTTAATTAAGGGCAAATATCTACAGTCTGAGAATAATGTTAAAGTAACTGGTTATGTTTAAAGATTACATTTAAAACTGGAAATATATTATTTTCATACAAAGTAGATGGTATGAAATGTTGTTTCCATTATCAATATATTTTATTATCACTGACATATATTGTGCAATTAATAATTTGGGGGCTTATTTTCTTCATTCCTATGCAGTTGCTTGTACTAAATTCCTCTGGGTACTTATTTTTAACCTGTTTATTTTAACTGGGCGAACATATACTCAAAAAATATAGGGAAAGATTTGTCATGAATGCTCTAAGTGTTCATAGAGAAAAATATACCTTTTTATATTAAAGTAATTATTCCTAACTTAAAACTTTAGGTTGTTAAAAAGGATGAGTTAATTCATTTTAATATGCCTTCAGTAGGATAACAAAACAACCAAACAGCCACCCCAGAAAGCACTTTGTGACATTATTTCTCTTTTGCTTTTTCATTGTAGGTCCCAGCTCCTTTGTAAGCACCCACATAGCCTGTATTTTCTATCGTATCCTCTCGACCAGTCTTCCCTTTGCCTTTGCCACCTTGATCAAAGCGTTCTTTATGGGAGCCGGTATACTTAGATGTGTCCGTTAGTCTGTCGACAGCAGCAGCCTTCATTACTTTCTAGAGAGAAAATAATGCTTCATTACAAGAATCTAGAAAAAGAACAAAATTAAGACAGAGAGGGGCATTTGCTCCACATGGCTATTGCTGATTACAAGTCTAGACTCCAGATTTGTGCTCCTACCACAGAGTAAATCCAAGTAACACTTACCGACATCCCATTCAAGTACCAAATACTATATATATATATTTCAGAAGAGTCAACGAACAGCAAGATACATAACCCCGCTGAAACTGCGGGTGAAAAAATGTAATAAACCTGTTTCATGAAATCACTTGATTCATATGGAGAAACAGTATAGACAATGACTGTCATGGCTATATGATATTTAATACCAATTGACTGGCCTTTCAGAGTTACAGTGTTGGATAACTACCCAGTTTTAACAAGTTATACATTCATGTTAACCAAGTAATGTAATATACACCAAATTTGGTGCATTTCGCTGATATTTTCATGAATTGCAATTAAGAGAAATCGCTTTTTAATAAATTAAAAAAGAGTATATGTCACCCACATATACACTCTGCAATTCAAAGTCACCTATCATTTAATCACCGTTACATAGGGCCGTATATTCCTTGTATGCTAGTTTTTGCTAGTTGCAAAGCAACGGGTAGTAAGTATAACAGATGTTTCTCTTGCTTTTACTACCCTCTGAGCTTTTCTTCCATGTTAAAATGTGATCATGGAAAATAATGGGGAAAATACTTGCATGTAATACCTTTTTAAAGACTAATCATAAAAAGACTATCTGATTTGCAAATAGAGGTCAGGATTTGAAACACAAACTGAATTATTAACTCACCTGCAGGTTAGTTATACAAGATTTAAATAATTGTGTAGCTCTCAATTGAATAAGGTGTTTTAGGGGAATATTAATAACTGTCTTCTTCTTCTTAGGCGGTCCCTCATATCGAGGATAACTTGCTGCCACGCCAAAAAGTGATGAGTTCACAGGTGTTTCAATGAAGGACCTAATATTCCAGGTCCAGAACTCATATTGAAGGGTGGAAGATAACATGTGGTGGCCGTTGCACACCAGCCATCAAACGGGCTTGACAGAGCTAGGTCTTGTTTCAATGGCAAGGATTGACCAAGACGACTGGAGACCAGCTCTGCTGCACGGACCTAGTGCGTACACATATCGCAGCGTGGGCTGGCCCATGCTGTCCCTGGGCCCTCGTGTCTTCTGGGCCCCAAACTCACGCCTTCTGGATCCCGATCACGTCGCTCTACAGATTGTAGAGTAATAACTGTTATGTATTAATGAACAATGACAACCAGATGATCAACAAATATTTAAGTGAAATTCATTGAATGAAACACAGCAACTATCTTTTTGACATACAGCTGGTTTCAGGTCAAATATGGTAACAGCCTGGTATTAATGTTCAGAGACATATGGTCAGCCTCCACTAGGATAGCATAGAGAGAAAAAGATTGAAATATAATTCCAAAAATACATTGTGTGCTCTCGTGCAACATAATAGGAGTTCCCCAGCATCATCTGCATAATAGGTAATATTTACTAGAGGTTGAATGTCCCTTGTTGTATCGTGACCTTTGTCCTTTGTGAATAGGTGACAGAGATCAGCACCCTGTAAGGTTTAATCTCTCCATCCATTCAGTATCAACATTATTTGTAATAGTGACTCTAATTCTGATGTTTCCATTTCATACCAGGAACATTGAATTAAAGAAAAAACAAGTTAATTAGGATAAACTAACATAGAAGCAAAGCACATTACAGCTTTTAAAAAAATGTATCTGGACTTTGTATTAAATCATTTTGAAGTGAATATTCACTTCAGTATAGCTGCAGGGCCAGTGATGTTCCCTGAGTGCAGCTCCGCTACCTCAGGAAATAATCTTGCTTCCTTTAACATAATGGACCAAATCTTGCGGCGAGCAACTTTTTCTTGCACTCTTCAGCTTAAAAAACTTTTGCCCAGCAAGTTGCTGGAAGTGCAAACTGATAACAGCGTGGTGAGGGCAACAGGGTATCTGGGGCCTTGGTGAACGATGAGTTCTAAAGGTTGAGAAATAAACAGAGGAAGGACTGAGAAGGAAGGTGAATTAGAGTGGGTGAATTCAATGTCAAATCAGGTACAGAAACAAATAAAGAGAGGGAAAGAAAGATTGGATTAAGAGAGTGAGAAGGAAAGAGACAGAAAGAAAAAGTAAGAAAAAAAAGAAAAAATTTAAATCTAAAAAGTCGTGAACTCGCCATTATTTTTCCAGCAACATTTGAGCCGCTATTCCCTCTAATTGAGACACTCCTGGTCTTGACGAGACAGGAATCCTATAAAGTTTGAGGTTTCCAGTGACTTTTTGATTTAAACATTAGGAATTTCTATTCTTTATTTTATATGTTTTCATAGTACTAGCAAATTTATCTCCAGAAATGCCAACATAAAATATAGAACTCCTTTAGCGATGCACTAACAAGGGTAGGGTGAAGGAACGTGTGATTTTCTGTGCTTATGCTCTCCCCGGAGCCGTGCTACTAGTAGTGATTTTGGTGGGCATCAACACCAGAAGCAATTTTATCTTATAGTTTGCATATGATGCAGCAAATACAAGTCTTGCAGTTATTTAATGAGTGGCAGGGCAAAGATAGAACAAGGTTATGTGTCGGTAGGTTCTTCTTTCCCCAGAGGACAGTAGATTTATGGAATAAGTTGCCGGCTCATTCAGTGAGTGTGGATTCACTGCATACCTTCAAAAGAGAGCTGGACTAGTTCCTGGCCAAGGCAGAAATCACGGTGTACAGAGGAATTTGTTTTGATCATCTTAAGAGTCGGAGAGGAACTTCCAGATTTTTTTCTTACTAAATTGGCTGTGGTTTTTTTTTTATTTTTTAAATCGGTTCTTTTTGCCCCTGCCAGGAGATATCCGCCCAGAAATTCCGGCCTCCCCCGGTCCGTACGGAGTGTCTATGGACCCGGGAAGGCATGCGCTGAAAATCGGCTTTTCTGATCTGTCAAGCTCCAAGCTTGACAGATCATCCGCATCTCGGGAGCGAGGACATTTGCAAGGGCAAGATTGCGATATTTACCCATATCTTGCCCAGCAAATGTCCTGAAAACCCTTGCGCCTGATAAAAGCAGACGCATAGCCTACTTTTACAGGCGTAAGAGTCAAAAAACACATTTAAAACATAATAAAATGAAAAATACACATTTTATTTTTAAAAACCCTGCCCACTACGTTAAATTTATTTTAAACCATAATTTAAAAACTTTTAAAAAACTCGGAGAAAAACATTTTCTCTAAGATATTTATTAACTTTAATTTCAATTCATTTTAATTATGTGAGGTGTGTTTTATATTTTTTATTTGGTGTTGTTGCGTTTGGGTTTCTTTTCTCAATTAATAGCAATGAGAACTCGTAGATACAGAGTTCTCATTGCTATTAATTGAGAATACTGTACCTGATTGGTTGAGCAGTCACACGTGACTGCACCTTCTGCGTGGGAACCTCGAGGACGGGAGCACGCTTCGCAGCGTGGGAAGAGAAGGCCTCCCCACCGGAATCCCATGTTCCTCCCCGACCACCGGGTACTTTCGTAGAAATGTTTCAGGTCGGAGGCAATTGCCCGCGGGAAGCCTCTGACTGGAATTTCAGGGCCAACATGACTATTAGTGGGTGGGTGGTGTTGGGCATCATGACTGTGCGGGGCAGGTGGTCTTTTCCTGTCCTGTTATTTTAGCATGTTGGTACATCCTCAGCCCTCACCAACAGCTGTATGTAAGCTGTCCAATCATGTCCTGTAATGTTCATTCCCTCGCCAGAGAATTTACACTGATTCACTCACCGTTACACCAATACTTGCTGGGTCTTTTCCTGCAATCAGCTTGTAGGCTGCCTCAATTGCTTCCTCCTTAATTCTGCCTTTGAATCTTTTTGGAGCAAGCTCTGCCAAAGCATTTTTAAACTCTTCAAACGTGATTATTCGAGCTGTCTTGGCTCTGTGTACAAATGTAATTAAAATGCTTCATTTCTGATCAAAAAGATTGGCAATGGGAATTCTGAAGCTATCCCACTGAGAGTTACAAACAGCAATTATTTCATGTTTTAATTATTGCAGATTCACGCCAGGAGTAAAACTTAAAGAATTCAGCTGTGTTTAACTTTATAATCTACAATTTCTTAGATTTGCAACAAACCTGATTAATTAGGAATTTGTTAAATGTTCTTCACTTAAGACACATCATAGTATCGCAAATTTAGAACAAATCAATACTGAAAATCATATAAAGTCTAAAGGATCGTAATTTAATTTTATCAAACAATTTCTAACTTTGGCAAAAGACTGATGCCTCAGAACTGTGGGCTCTCTCTAGATCCATTTATTCAGTTTGCATTTTCAGCCAGTTATTTCATGAAGGAATTAATATTCGAGCAGAATGAGATTAGTGGTAATTCGCTAATCACATAAGGCCTTATTTCCTTGTGGCATTCTCCCTAGCTGTCTGGTTGGGAAATTCACGTGACCCGAGCTTATGGTGGATTTAAGAGAGAAGCGGTTTCAAAATGACACTATACGTTAACTCTGCTTTCTCGCCACAGATGCTGCCTGACCCGCCGAGATTTCCAGCATTTTCTGTTTTTATTCAAAATTACACTAATGACCTTAATGAGCTACTATACATATGCGTTATTGTAGCACTCTTTGTAAAAGGAAACTGGATTTACTTTTATATTAACCCGAGACTACTGATTAAATAAGGATAGTTTATCAATGTGGAGATAGAAAGATAAACAGCAAGTTCTAGGAATCTGAACAAAAAAATAGCAAGTGCTGAAAATGCACAGATCAGTTATCACCTCAAAGAGGAAGATTGATTAATAGTCAGATCCTTCATCAAATAATGCTCTGGGAAGCTGTATTTTACCTGATTGCACTCGTTGACAGCATTAAATGCCTTTTGGTCAAATGCAGATTGGGTAAGAAGCCATTTGGATTTCTTGCTAAGTCTGTGTAGCACTCACAGGTACATGATGTGACCGAGATAGCCCAGAAGCTGTTAAGTTTTTTTGGGGTGGACTCATGATCACTGAATGTTGGATTGAGATTTCCCACATTAAAAGCTTAAAAGCGAGATATGACAGAGTGACCAATCAACTTTCATTCCATCTGTTTGAACCAAATAAAAGTAGAGGTTTCACTTCAAAAGGAGTGTGTTTTGTACCACCCATACTCCACCAAAATTTCAGCTAGCCAATCTTAAAATATATCTTTAGTTTCTGAACCTTAAATAATGCCAAATCATTCAATACAGGGTGTGCAATATTTCTATGTTGAAAAATTATCTGGTACCTACTTCACTTTTGAAAAGACAATATCCACATCAGTTGAGGTGACTGCTTTGCCATCGATGATTTTACAGTCTTTGCACAGCTTGGCCCAGTTTTTCCCGGTCATTTCGTTCCCAGACGCTTTGGTGTCTCCATATGCTGCAAATTTTTTAAATGACTCGTGTAATGTTTCCATGTTAACGGAACCTCCTTCTGCCATCTTCCAGATTATAACTGAATAATTGAAAAATAAACAGCTAAGAAATAGGAGCAGGGAGTAGGCCATTTGGCCCCTCGAGCCTGCTCTGCCATTTAATAAAAACATGGATGATCTGATCTTGGGCTCAGCTCCACTTCTCTGCCCGCTCCCCATAACCCTTCACTCCCTTCTCGCTCAAAAATCTGTCTATCGCCACCTTAAATATATTCAATGATCCAGCCTCCACCGCTCTCTGGGGAAGAGAATTCCACAGATTTACAATCCTCAGAGAAGAAATTCCTCCTCATCTCAGTTTTAAATGTACAGCCCCTTATTCTGAAACTATGCCCCCTAGTTCTAGATTCCCCCAAGAGGGGACACATCTCTCTGCACCTACCTTGTCGAGCCCCCTTGGTATCTTATATGTTTCAATAAGATCACGTCTCATTCTTCTAAGCTCCAATTTCTATAGGCCCAACCTACTCAACCTTTCTTCATAAGCCAACCCCTTCATAGAAACATAGGGCCCAAGTTTCCACACGATAAAAAACGGGTGCCCCTCCGAGCTGGGCGCCCGTTTTTCGCACCTAAAACGGCGCCGGAAAAAAAACGCGCGATTCTGGAGCGCTTTGCAGCTTCTTGTCTGTTTGGCGCGGCACCCAGGGGGGACCTAAACTGCATGCAGTACTCTAGGTGTGGCATCACCAATACCCTGTACAGTTGTAGCAGGACTTCTCTTCTTTTATACTCCATCCCCTTTGCAATAATGGCCAACATTCCGTTTGCCTTCCTGATTACTTGCTGTACCTGCATACTAACTTTTTGTGTTTTGTGCACAAGGACCCCCACGTCCCTCTGTACTGCAGCATTTTGTAATTTTTCTCCATTTAAATTATAATTTGCTTTTTTATATTTCCTGCCACAGTGGATAACCTCACACTTTCCCATTTTATACTCCATCTGACAAATGTTTGCCCACTCACATAACCTGTATATATCCCTTTGCAGATTTTTTGTGTTCTCCTCACAACTTGCTTTCCCACCCATCCTTGTATCATCAGCAAACCTGGCTACATTACACTTGGTCCCTTCATCCAAGTCATTAATATAGATTGTAAATAGTTGAGGCCCCAGCACCGATCCCTGTGGCACCCCACTAGTTACCGTTTGCCATCCAGAAAATGACCCATTTATCCCGACTCTCTGTTTTCTGTTAGCCAATCCTCTATCCATGATAATATATTACCCCCAACCCCGTGAACTTTTATCTTGTGCAGTAACCTTTTATGTGGCACCTTATCGAAATCTGCCTGGAAATCCAAATACACCACATCCACTGGTTCCTCCTTATATCCTCAAAGAACTCCAGCAAATTTGTCAAACATGATTTCCCTTTCATAAAATTGTGTTGACTCTGCTTGACTGTATTATGCTTTTCCAATTGGCTTACTGCTTCCTTAATAATGGATTCCAGCATTTTCCCAATGACAGATGTTAGGCTAACTGGTCTATAATTTCCTGCTTTCTGGTCTGAGTCCTTTTTTAAATAAGGGAGTTACATTTGCGATTTTCCAATCCGCTGGGACCGCCCCAGAATTCAGGGAATTTTGGTAGATTACAACCAATGCATTCACTATCTCTGCAGCCACTTCTTTTAAGACCCTAGGATGCAAGGTCCAGGGGACATCCACCTTTAGTCCCATTATTTTACTGAGTACTTGTTCTTTAGTGATGCTGATGTTTTTAGTTCCTCCCTCCCTATAGCCCCTTGATTATCCATTATTGGGATGTTTTTAGTGTCCTCTACTGTGAAGATCGATACAAAATATTTGTTCAAAGTCTCTGCCATTTCCCTATTTCCCAATATTAATTCACTAGTCTCACCTCTAAGGGACCAACGTTTACTTTAGTTACTCTCTTTTTTATATGCCTGTAGAAACTCTTACTATCTGTTTTTATATTTCTTGCTAGTTTATTTTCATAATCTATCTTCCCCCTATTATTTTTTTAGTCGTCCTTTGCTGGTTTTTAAAAAGTTTTCCAAACCTCTAGCCTGCTACTAATCTTGGTCCCTTTGTATGCCATTGTTTTTAATTTGATACTATCCTTTACTTCCTTAGTTAGCCATGGATAGTTCTCTCTTCTCTTAAAGTCTTTTCTTCTCACTGGAATATATTTTTGTTGAGAGTTATGAAATACCTCCTTAAATATCTGCCACTGCTTATCAACCATCTTACACTTTTAATCTATTTTCCCAGTCCACTTTAGCCAACTCTGCCTTCATACCTTTGTAATCTCCTTTATTTAAGATCAGGACACTCATTTAAAATCCAACTTTCTCACCCTCCAACTGAATTTGAAATTCAATCATGCTATGATCACTCTTCCCTAGAGGATCCTTTACTAGGAGATCATTTATTAATCCTTTCTCATTACGCAGTACCAGATCTAAGATAGCCTGCCTCCTGGTTGGTTCCGCAATACACTGTTCAAAGAAACCATCCCGGATCCACTCTATGAACTTTTCCTCAAGGCTACCTTGGCCAGTTTGCTTTATCCAATCAAAATGAAGATTACAATCATCTTTTCTTACAAGCCTCCATTATTTCTTGATTTATACCCCATCCAACAGTGTAGCCACTGTTAGGCGGCCTATAGACTGCGCCCACCAGTGACTTCTTCCTCTTATTATTTCTTATCGCCACCCAAACTGATTTTACATCTTGATCTTCTGAGCCAATATAATTTCTCACTACTACACATCTCATCCTTTATTAACAGAGCTACCTCACCTCCTTTTCCTTTCTGTCTATCCTTCCGTATTGTCAAATATCCCTGAATATTCAGTTCCCAGCCTTGGTCACCTTGCAACCACGTCTCAGTAATGGCTATCAGATCATACCCATTTTTATCTATTTGTGCCGGCAACTCATCTATCTTGTTACAAATGCTGCGTACATTCAGATAAAGAGCTTTTAAATTTTTTTTTTAAACCATTTTTCCCTTTGACCCCACTTTCTGTTGCACATTATTCTTCAAGGTGCTAATGGCAATTGAAACAACAACAACTTGTATTTATATAGCATCTTTAATGTAGTAAAACACAGGAGTATTATAAGACAAAAATTGTTTGCAACCATATTAAGGTTTCACATCTAGGAGATGCGACGATACAGTGGTAGAACGTGCCAAAATAATTTATAAAATCTCAACAGCAAATGCTGTGAAATTGACTACGGAGAATATCTGGAAGAGATGGAAAGGGTTTCAACAACTTACATTTATCTAAGACCTTTAATGTAGAAACCATCCCAAAGCACTGGTGAGGGCTACGGCTAAATTACAGATTTAATAAATAAGTAAAACAGATAAGAAAAGTAGAGAGAATTGGGAGAATTGAGAGGTGGTTAAAAACTTGGTCGAAAAGGTGAACAGAGCAGTGGAGTGTGAAGGGTGAAGGGGTCAAGGGAGGGAATTTCAGACGGTAGGGCTGAGGTAGCTGGAGGCTCTGCAATCAAATAGTGGGAGGCAGGGTGCAGAAAGGGCCAGAGTAACAAAGACCAAAGAGTGCAGAAGCAGGTATAGGAATAAAAGTATGAGGATTTCAAATTCAATGTATTGAGAACAGAATGAAGTAGATGGGAAAACAAAACTTAGTGAAGGACACGATATGTGCAGCTGAGTTTTGGACAAGTTGATAAGTTTAGAAGTGCCAAAAACATGGATAAGAGTATCCCTGAGGAGCCAGCTAAGCAAAATGTTGACAGAGTGGAGGGTGCAACATTTGAGGTTACTGCCCTGGGAGGCCAGTGAGAGGTGCTATAATGGGCAAGGTGGACAACACCAAAAGCAATGGTCTCATTCTAGAGGGACTGGAACTTCTGATAGGAGTAGGAGACAAGGTAGGCTAAGGGATAATGTAGAGTATGGGAAAAGACCGAGAGAGGTATGGTACTGGTATGGTACTGGAAAAGTGGGAGTTGAAAGGGAGTATGGCTAGATGAGATGATGAAGATGAAGAGAAAGTGAAACAGGGCTTAGAAATTGGCAAAAAGAAAAAGTGGGAGTAGGAACTATTGACAGAGACTTAGGGTAGGGCTGAAGAAATCAACTTTGCTTCAAATTTCCACCCCTCCTTTGCCTTCACAAGGTCCATCTCCTGACTCTTCCCTTCCCTTTTTCGATTTCTTTATTTCCATTTCTGGGATCAGGTTGTCAACCAATGTCTACTCTAAGTCCAATGACTCCCACAACTAATTTGATTACACTTCCTTCCACCCCACTTTCTTTAAGGTCCCGAATCCATTCTCCCAATTTCTCCGTCTCATCTGTTCGGATAATGCCACCTTCCACACCAGTGTTTCCGATATGTCTTCCTTTTTCCTCAACTGAGGATTCCTCTCCACTGTGGACCCTCAGTCCTTCCCCTCCCTCCCAAAACTATTCTAGGGTTCCCCTTGTCCTCACCTTCCACCCGGTCATTAACACCCCTCTCGGATTGCTAAGCAAATGAATTTTTACTCCCTGATGTCCGACATAAAGACTGTAAAGTGTTTTGCCAGGCAAGGTCACTGTGCTGTCAATTTGGCCATTAAAGCCCTCACTATTCTTGCTGCCGGTTCAAGTTCCGTAGTCATTTTGTTCTTCCCTAAACCAAAAGTCTGTGCAAATGAATTATGCAGCTCTACGTGTGACATTTCCTTCAACAATACTCACCTACATCTATTGGGGAAATGTGAAAAAGTTAGAATTTTATCCTGGTTCCAAGTCTAGTTCTGGTTCTTGCTACTAGTAACACGTTTTCAGGTTTTCTCCACTTTGTTTTGAATAATTCGTTATTTTTGTTTGTTTCTTGCCAAATTTGTATCGTCCCACCAAATGAGGAAATAAGTTATGCTTTCTTCAGATTCGGGATACATCATCGCCCTGAGTGATGATGAATGTCAAGGTACCATTACAATCTTTCGTGGATAGTCCTCATTTATTATCATATGAACTCATTGAAGGACTTCCTTCAGCTCCTTTGGTTAGAGCCCTTTTGTGTATCTTACATCACAAGCCAAAGGAGTTTATAAAGCTGTATATTAAGTTAAAATCCACTGTTTTCTTCTCTTTGCAGTTAATGCTAGCCCTGCAAAGGTTTAAAAATGTCTGTCTCACCGATAGTGCATTTCTTGGACATAAGGAGCTATTAATCTTCTAATTATTTGATTAACTCAACTCATTGTAATAGATCTTCATACTTACCACCTGGGTGATATGCTGAGCATGGAAAACACAATCTGGCAGGAGGATCACACACCCTTAGAGAACCCACTGGATTTTCCTACCATTCATTTCAATGGAAGGGAAATCAGGCAGATTCTGTTACCAGTGTGCGAACGACCCAACCAGATTTTCCTTTCAACGCTCCACCCAGCCGATCCTCATCACCCCTGTGATAAAGATGCAAATCTATCTCACTGTATTTGCTTGAGGACCATAAATGGCAGTTAACTGATGTGATGCCCAGTTCAGTCAGCCTGCTTTAAATACTCATGCCAGAAAACCATCTTGAATTGTCAGAGATGATGAGCTTTCAGCAACCAAAGCGACAAGCAGCAGCTTCGGCAACTGTTGAAATAGCTCAGCAATGCCGCTCGGTAAACAATGCTTCTTGGCAAACAATGCTTCTGGGCAAGGATGACAGCATAGGTACATTTAAGGGGAAACTAGATAAATAAATGAGGGAGAAAGGAATAGAAGATAATGCTGATAGGGTTACATGAAGTGGGATGGGAGGAGGCTTGTGTGGAGCATAAATACCGGCATAGACCAATATAATGCATGCACTTGTAAGGATGTTCACAGGTTTGTCGAGCTGTTGCATTGTGAGTGGCTTAGCCAGTCATGTGATGTTCACAAGACTCAATAAAACACCAGTCAGTTGTGATATGTTCTTACTATACAGTATAAATGCACACGAGGCCCATAATTGAGAGAAGGTCACTCTGTGACCAGTTACCTTTATTACCAAGACCTCAAGTGATGAAGGTGGGTGGAGCTTCCTCTTTTATACCTGAAAGTCCAGGTTAGGAGTGACTCCCACAAGTTCACCCGCTTGTGGTCAATGTTCTCACGGTGTACAACTTAGGTCAGCTTACACATGGGTTACAATGATAGTTGAATACATGACATCACCTCCCCCCGCCCCCCTCCCAAAGTCTTATTGGGATCGTAGGTTAAGTCTCTCTGGTGGTTTACGTTCCCTTGTAGAGCGCCTGAGTTGGGGCTCCGGTTGTTGGGCGTTAGCCTGAGTGTCTGCTGTTTGCGGTGCCTCAGGCCTGTCCGGACTGCCCACAGTGACTTGGCTCTCCTCCACTTGGTTCTGGTGTTCAGTCACCTGTGGTGGAGTAAACTCTGTGTCGTGTTCTTCCTCTGCTTCTTCTATGGGGTTGCTGAACCTCCTTTTAGTTTGATCCATGTGTTTGCGGCAGATTTGTCCATTGGTAAGTTTAACTACCAAAACCCTATTCCACTCTTTGGCAATCACAGTGCCTGCAAGCCATTTGGGCCCTGCAGCGTAGTTGAGGACAAAGACATGGTCATTGACATCAATACATCGTGCCCTCGCATTCCTGTCATGGTAGTCACATTGTGACTGACGCCTGCTCTCAACAATTTCTTTCATAGTAGGATGTATAAGGGATAACCTGGTTTTGAGCGTCCTTTTCATTAGCAGCTCTGCGGGTGGAACCCCTGTGAGCGAGTGTGGTCGGGATCTATTGGTCAACAGGAGGCGTGATAAGCGGCTTTGTAGGGAACCCCCTTGGATTCTGAGCATCCCGTTTGATTATTTGCACTGCTCGTTCCGCCTGGCCATTTGAGGCCGGCTTGAACGGTGCCGTTCTGACATGGTTGATTCCATTGCCTGCCATGAAGTCCTGGAATTCAGTGCTTGTGAAGCACGGGCCATTGTCGCTGACCAAGACATCCGGTAGACCGTGGGCGGCGAACATTGACCTTAGACTTTCTACCGTGGCAGAGGATGTGCTTGAATTTAAAATGGCACACTCAATCCATTTGGAGTAGGCGTCTACTACAACAAAAAACATTTTTCCCATGGAAGGACCTGCGTAGTCCACATGGATGCATGACCATGGCTTGGTGGGCCAGGGGCTAAGGGGGGCTTCCCTGGGTGCGTTGCCCAACTGAGCACACGTGTTGCACCTCCGAACACAAAGTTCCAGGTCTGCATCTATCCCTGGTCACCAAACGTGTGACCTGGCAATTGCCTTCATCATGACAATGCCCGGGTGCTTATTGTGAAGTTCTCTGATAAACACCTCTCTGCCCCTCTGGGGCATAACTACTCGGTTTGAATCAGGCAATCGGCCTGAATCGAGAGTTCATCCTGGCGCCTATCAAACGGTTTAAATTCCTCAGGGCATGCCCTGTATGTGGCTGCCCAGTCCCATTCAGGACACATTTCTTAACTAAAGACAGTAGCGGGTCTTTATTTGTCCAGACTTTAATCTGACGGGCTGTCAAAGGTGAGCCTTCGCTTTCGAAAGCTTCAACAGCCATGACCATCTCAGCATCATGCTCTGTTGCCCCCTCAATGGTGGCTAGTGGGAGCCTGCTGAGTGCATCGGCGCAGTTTTCGGTGCCCGGTCTATGCCGAATTGTGTAGTCATAGGCGGCTAACGTAAGTGCCCACCTCTGTAAGCGGGCCGATGCATTCGCATTTATGGCCTTGTTGTCGGCCAAAAGGAACGTTAGGGGTTTGTGATCTGTCTCCAGCTCAAATTTCCTGCCAAACAGGTACTGATGCATTTTTTTTATTGCATATACACATGCTAGCGCTTCCTATTCTACCATCCCGTAGCCCCTTTCTGCCTGGAACAGACATCTGGAGGCATAAGCTACCGGCTGTAACTGACCATTGACATTGACATGCTGCAACACACACCCGACACCATAGGACGACGCATCGCACGTTAGAACAAATTTCTTACACGGGTCATATAACGTTAACAGTTTGTTGGAGCATAACAAGCTGCGTGCTCTATCAAAGCCCTTTACCTGGCTGTCCCCCCAGACCCAATCGCGACCTTTGCGTAGATGCACATGTAGCGGCTCAAACAGCATGCTCAATTTGGGAAGAAAGTTACCAAAATAGTTCAGGAGCCCCAGGAACGAATGCAGCTCCGTCGTGTTATGGGGTTTGGGTGCTCTCTGGATCGCTTCCGTTTTGGACGCAGTGGTCTGATCCCATCTGCTGCTACCCTCCTCCCCAAGAATTCTACCTCTGGAGCTAAGAAGATGCACTTCGCCTTTTTCAGTCGCAGCCCTACCCCGGTCCAGTCTGCGTAGCACCTCCTCCAGGTTGTGGAGGTGTTCTTCAGTATCGCGACCCTTGATGAGGATGTCGTTTTGAAAAACCACCGTCCTTGGAATCGACATGAGGAGGTTTTCCATATTTCGCTGAAAGATCGCGGCGGCTGAACAAATCCCGAACGGACAGCTGTTATACTCAAACAACCCCTTGTGTGTCGTGATGGTGGTCAGCTTTTTCGACTCACTTGCCAGCTCCTGGGTCATGTCAGCTGAGGTCAGGTCCAATTTTGAAAAAAGTTTGCCACCGGACAGTGTCGCAAAGAGGTCCTCTGCTCTCGGTAGCGGGTACTAGTCTTGGAGTGACACCCGATTGATGGTGGCCTTGTAATCGCCACATATCCTGACTGACCCATCCGCCTTGAGCACCGGCATGATCGGGCTCGCCCAGTCACTGAATTCGACTGGCGAGATGATGCCTTCACTCAGCAGGCGGTCCAATTCGCAGTCCATCTTTTCCCGCATCACGTACAGCACCGCTCTGGCCTTGGTGTCCGGGTTTATGTGAATCACTACCTTGGCCCCCATGAAAGTGCTGATGCCGGGTTGAAATAATGAGTCAAATTTGTCCAGGAACTGTGAGCATGATACTCGCTCCACAGAAAAAATTGCATTAACATCGCCCCATTTCCAGTTCATGACAGCAAACCAACTCCTCCCCAGTAGTGCGGGACCGTCCCCCGGGACAATCCAGAGTGGCAACCTGTTCTCTGAATCTTTGTGGGTCACGACTACCGTGGCGCTGCCTAGCACTGGAATGATCTCCTTTGTATATGTCAGTAGCTGTGCGTCAATCGGCAATAATTTTGGCCTCCTGGCCTTGGACACCCACAACCTTTCAAACTGTTTGATGCTCATCAGGGACTGGCTGGCCCCCGTGTCTAGCTCCATTAATACTGGGATGCCATTGAGGAGCACTTTCATCATTATCGGTGGCGTCCTGGTATATGAACTGTATATGTGCTCCACATGAACTCGCTGAACTTCAGCTTCCAGCGATTTCCCCCAGCATTCATTTGGCCTCGTAGGGCTTACATCAGGCCCGTCCTCCTCGTACATCAACCTGGCGGCAGGCTTCCTGCACATACGCGTCAAGTGACCGCTGACGTTGTAGTTTCTGCAGGTATATTGCTGATACCTGCAAGCTCTGGCTGGGTGTTTGCCTCCACACCTCCAGCATGAGCTGGAGGTCCCATTGTTGGAAACAAAAGGTCCATTACCAGTCGATCGTCTCTGACTGTTTCTGTAACTGTCCTTAAGCGCACCATTAACAGGTGTTGATGGCCCCATTACTGGCCACATTCATGCCATCGCAATGGACAATCGCCGTTCAGCTAGTCATTGTCTCTGTTGAATTCCCCCTTTGGGTTTGACTACATGCTGGGTCATGTCTGATTGCCCTTGTCTGCCTAGAGAACTGTGTGCCGCATTATCAATGTTGACTCCCTGGTTGTTTGCCGCATTTGAGCCAAGATTTTTGTCATACATCATTCTGGTCTCTTTCTCCCCTGAGATAAATGTCTGGGCTATCAGAGCCGCTGCTTCCAAGGTCAAGTCTTTGGTCTCAATCAGTTTCCTGAAAACCCCAGCGTGCCCGATGCCCTCAATAAAAAAAATCTCGCAGCATCTGCATTCTGCATGTATCTGTGAACTTACATAGGCTCGCCAGTCGACGGAGATCTGCCACGAAGTCAGGAACGCTTTGCCCTTCTCGCCGCTGATGCGTGTACAACCGATGTCTCGCCATGTGCATGCTGCTCGCCGGTTTAAGGTGTTCCCCGATCAACTTACTGAGCTCTTCGAACGTCTTGTCCGCCGGCTTCTCTGGCGCTAGAAGGTCCTTCATCAGGGAGTACGTTCTGGATCCATAAACAGTCAGGAGATGAGCCCTGCGTTTGTCGGCTGAATCCTGTCCCAACCATTCCTTAGTGACAAAACTTTGCTGTCGTCTCTCAATAAAGTCGTCCCAATCATCACAAACACTAGTGGCCATGCTCGCGTGGTTTAAATCCCAGTTTCTCGTCCTTACAATACAGTATAAATGCACACACGGCCCATACTTGAGAGAAGGTCACTCTGTGACTAGTTACTTTTATTACCAAGACCTCAAGTGATGAAGGTGGGTGGAGCTTCCCCTTTTATACCTGAAAGTCCAGGTTAGGAGTGTCTCCCACAAGTTCACCTCCTTGTGGTCAATGTTCTCAAGGTGTACAACTTAGGTCAGCTTATACATGGGTTACAATGATAGTTGAATACATGACAAGTTGGATCTAGGTCAGCCACGATGAGGTATGCAGTTGTGAGTCTAATAGATGAACTGGTAATGTGTAGTATGATTGTTAATAACCAACTAGTTCTTAGTAGCGACCAGGCCAACATCCGCGGCATTGAAGCACTGACCACACTCGATCAGCTCTGCTCGCATGCCTGACACGAGACTCCCAAAGCAAGCGCTCTACTCGGAATTCCTTTATGGCAAATGAGCCAAAGGTGGGCAGAGGAAACGTTTCAAGGATACCCTCAAACCCTCCCTGATAAAGTACAACATCCCCACTGACACCTGGGAGTCCCTGGCCAAAGACCGCCCTAAGTGGAGGAAGTGGATCCGGGAGGGCGCTGAGCACCTCGAGCCTCATCGCCGAGGGCAAGCAGAAACCAAGCGCAGGCAGCGGAAAGAGTGTGCGGCAAACCAGTCCCACCCACCCCTTCCCTCAACAACTGTCTGTCCCACCTGTGACAGGGATTGTGGTTTTTGTATTGGACTGTTCAGTCACCTAAGAAATAATTTTTCGAGTGGAAGCAAGTCTTCCTCGATTCCGAGGGACTGCCTATGATGACGAGTAGCAATATGTTGCTATGAATTCTTAAGCAAAGAACCCATGAAGCAAATACATTACAACCAGTTGGACTGAATGGCCTATTTCTGTGCTGTAATTTCTATGTAATTCTATATCAAATGCTCTGGTCCATTTTAACCCACTTGACTCAAACTCCAGGAGATCCAACCCTTTTTGTGTTGCTGCTGGTGACATTATTCAAAAATAAGCAAAGTGGAAAAATACCATAAAATCTGTTTTAACAAACAATAGGTTCTCCCCCCCCCCCGCCCCTCATTTTCTGTACTCATTTCCTCAACAATGCCAGGAGGACCATCTTACAAATTAGGTTTTCCCCAACTTCTCCAAGCCAGAGGAAAAGCAAGAAGGTAGTAGCAGCAATTATGCTCATTTGCAGCTATAATCACATATAAAAGCTTCCAGTGTCTATACTGGTGGAAGCTATGCATTTCCAAAATTTAAAACAAAATTGCCGAAAGAACGGACGCTATTCTGAATTCTCTTAACTGGCGGTGTTTACAGTGGCACAGGGGATGTGAATGATCCTTTTTTTCACCAACTCAGTTTCCATTTCCTACTATAAACAAATATTTTAATGGTCTGCTGAATTTAAGACCAACCTGAAGTTGGCCTTTCACCAGCAGTGTGATTTATATTAAACAGAAATCCAGATGGGCGGTTTTCCTGCTATTCCAAGTCACCGCTAATCACTTCCCCCCCCCCCATACCACCTCCCCTCCCTTGAATTTATGGCTCCAATGATTCTGGTGATGGGCATTACAAATGGGTGCTAAAGCTCTGGGGGATAATGTGAAATTCATCAATGCAGAATACCTCACTTTTTCCTGCTGCTATTTCACACACCCAAATGTTAACATGAATATCAACATTTGGGATACATGGAGAAAGAAACCATAAAGAAGAGTACTTCAGTATAATGTGAAAAATGTAATAAACTCCTACCTTATGAGATGATTTTCTTACTAATTTCCATCCCATAGGGATCTGTCATTTCAAATTATTCTCTTGCACTGTTGCCCAATCAGGCTGCTCTGACAGTGAAGGCTATGGGTGTGTCCTGGAATGGCTGTACAGATTAACCTGCTGCTAATTTGGAGATGCCTAACCTGGGAAAGGTTATATTACTGGCTGAGTTATGTGTGTGCATAGCTAATGCTAACTTTTCTCAGGTCAGGCTTCTCCAGACCCATTACAATAACTCGCAGTAATATAGCACCTTTAACGTAGTAAAACAGACTTGTGCAGATCAGCTGGGCTGCTACTTCAGCTCAGCACTGAGGCAGTGCTGCATTATCAGAGGCACGATCTTTTGGATGACTCAGTGAACTGCCTGTTCAGGTGGATGTAATCGATCCTGTGGGACAATTTTAAGAAGAACAAGGTGTCCTGTCCCTGATGCTAAGTGTGTCCAAAATTCATCCCTCAACTAACACCACCAAAAGCAGATTATCTGATCATTCATTTGCTGTTTGTGGTTCCTTAAAAAGAGAAAGACCTTGGCCCTGAAATTCCGGTTTGGCCTTCCTGTGGGCATTTTAGAGAAAAAATACTCACCTACCTTAAGCTAGTGCCCACGTTGGACTTTTCGATGCTGAGGCCTCCTTCGACTGCGAGTAGCAGCGAGTGCACATCAATGCGTGCGCAGGCCTCGAGCTGGAGTCACATGGCTCTGGGCAGCCAATCAGGTAAAGTATCATAGTAATAGGAGTTCCGCAGCATCCTAAACTCCTATTACTATGATTGTGATAGAGCCCGAAACACAGCCCCAAACACCCAAAACACTAATAAAAAAAATAGAAAATAATTACACTACATTCATTTAAATTAAAGTCATTAACATCTTAAAAAAAAATTCCCAATTTTTAAAAAAGTTTTTTAAATAAACTTACCATTGTGGGGGGGGGGAGGGGGTTTAATGATAAAATCTGTTTTAATAATAAAATCTGTTTTAATAACTTTATTTTTATATGTTTTCGTGTTTTTTTTAAAAACACTTGCACCTGTAAAGGTAGGCATTGCGCCTGCTTTTTCAGGTGCAAGATTTTTGAGAACATTTGTAAGCATAAATATCGGAAATTTCCACTTACAAATGTCCTCGCTCCCGAAACTTGACAGATCGGAAAGGCTGGTTTCCAGCGCATGCGCATTGCGCGCTGGAAACTGGCATTTCCGATGCCTTCCCGGTCCATAGGAACTCGTACGGACCCGGGGAGGCTGGAATTTCAGGGCCTTGGATTTATATAGCGCCTTTCACGACCACGAGACATCTCAAAGCACTTTACAACCAATTAAGTACTTTTGGAGTGTAATCACTGTTGTAATGTAGGAAACACGGCAGCCAACTTGCGCACAAGCAAGCTCCACAAACAGCACTGTGTGATAATGACCAGATAATCTTTTTTTTGTTATGTTGATTGAGGGCTAAATATTGGCCAGGACACTGGGGATAACTTCCCCGCTCTTCTTCAAAATAGTGCCATGGGATCCTTTACGTCCACCTGAGAGAGCACATGTCTCATCCCAAAGACAGCACTTCTGACAGTGCAGTGCTCCCTCAGTACTGCACTGGAGTGTTAGCCTAGATTTTTTTTTTGAACCCACAACCTTCTGACTCAGAGGCAAGAGTGCTACCCACTGAGCCACAGCTGACACTGTGTGCAATTGGCTGCATAACAACAGTGACTCCACTTCAGAAGTAATCCTTAGTTGTAAATGCTTTGCAAAGTCCCGAGAACATGATAAGGTGTGGTATAAATGCAAGTTCTTTCTTCTCATCGAGTTAATGCTCTAATATAGATCTTCACTTAAATAATTATAGAGAGTACCTAGAAACAGAGGACTGCAGCCAGTGGGATTTTACTTATTAAATTAGTTTCAGCAAGCTATACACGGAGGTAGGACAATTGGCTTCTTCTACTGGAAGCTGCATGTTACAAAAGTAACACAGCTCTTACAAAGAAGAGGTGAAAAAAAATGCAAAATAGATCATAATCTGCATAAATAACTTGGAATATCAAATAAAAATGCTTTAGCATATTTAACATTTCAGGATAATATACTCAAGTCTGTAAACAAGTGAATGCTGCTTATACTTTCAGTCCATACAAACCCTATTCGCCAATACACACTAAGGTATTTTATGGCTATAAAATATTTATCATGTTAAATAAGGAGGAATCAGCCTTCTTACCTTTGAGTTCCCTTAGCTTAGTTCCGAAAGCCTCTTCACAAAGTCCTTCTGTTTCCTTTCTCCAACAAAATGTTCCTTTAAAGTACTGAAGAGATGTTATTTTCTGTTTTTCCTGTAGCCATAGCAACAAACTGTAACATCAAGGGGGCGTGATAAAATAGCACAATACAATAAAGTGACCGGGGTCATTAATTATAGCTGTAGTAGCAACAGCTTTGTTTCAATAATAGTTCATGTTGGCTTATGGAAGCTTGTTCAATAATTGTTAAATCCTCTACATGAAGAATTGGTGCAACAATTGCTAAGGATGGCATTTTAAAGGAGCTTATCCTTTTCCTAAATGTAAATTTAATGAACACTTTTATATTCAAGTTATCAGAGAATCTATCCTCTAATTCGGCTTACCCAGACTTTATCCACCCTCTCCCCATGTCAGCTGGAGTAACGGGTTTTTAAAAAATATGTTTAATTGAGAAATCAATGTAATGGGCCAAGGGCCTTAGTGTAGGAGGCCACCAAAGTTGAAAAGAGTAAACTGCAAATCAAAGCATAACAGGAGTGAATGGCGATTAACTGATGACAAACTTGGGTTTTAAAAACTTTCAGATTGCCAGAGGAAGCAAAGACTGAGGAAGGTGAGGAGCTCCATAGTTTTGAGATTCTGGGAGAGAATGTGATGCAGTAGGAAACCATATGATGAGTCTTCATTTTAACAGGATTGTTACTCCTGCTACTTTTTACTCATGTAATGATACAGAAGCTTGCGCTTCCTACGATCTAAAGCAAGGCCTATTTGTCATCCATCTCCCCCTCCCGCCCCACCCTACCCCCAACCACAGTAAATGTTGGACAGTGACCTTTTTGCAAGCACCCAATTTGACTTCCACTGGACTCTGCTGTTCCTTGGAGTTCAGCTAATTTAAATTTAAATGTTCATTGGGATAGGACTACTTCCTTGGATTTGGTGTTCTCCATTCAGGTAGTGGACTCCCTCATATTAACTGGCGTCAGTTGAAGGTTGCTTGGCACAGTCTCCAATGACTAGCAACCTTCATGCCCAGAAAGCATACTTCTTTCAAAAGCTGATTCCTTAAGGGTCAGATCATGATTTCATTAGCAAAGAACAGATGTGAACTGACCCTCTGGACAGCAGGTTCCACCCCATTCCTGCTGTTTATTCACGCTCTGTGTATCCCTCAGTGTGCTCTCCTGTACCTCAATATCAAAATCCCCAGGGCAGATGTACCCAAACCACTGCTTCGGATGGGGTAAAGCTGCACATGATTAATGCTGGCTTTGTGTCCCTGGGTCCTGATTCTACTTCCTCTGGAAAAAGAACATATGCCATAATGTAGTCTTCATTGGAACCCTGTAGATGTAGCTTTCAGCAGAGTGAGTGGAAGGTATTGACTTCAGTGTTTGCTTTGGTGTTAGTGAATGGTCGATTGAATAGGATGAGAAGAGCAGAAGAATATTAAGACTTAACTGGGACTAGACCTCCTACTTCCTCATCCCCTGCTTCTCTCTTATTTCATGTTGACCCTTACAGCCAGCGCTCAAACGAGATTTTCATCCCATCAACCTGAGACAAAACTAGATAGTCCTGAGTGTAGATATACCAGTGAGCCTACTTATATAATGCAGTGGCTGGGAATTGGGGTCAAACTGCACATGAATGGGAAAACAAAGCAGGAGCAATTCTCATTTGGAGTTAACTTAAAGAAACAGAAAAATGTAAGGATGTTGCTTTATTTGGTAGCATGATGGCGATAGAATTGCAAAACCAGTTGAGTCTAGCACCAGCAAGACCAAATTAAAAGAGACACCTTCTTTACATATACTGTCAATATAGCTTAAATCAATGAAGCATGAATATATATATTTTTTAATTAATTGTGAATTTTTGGATTTTATTGCACTCTTTTGACTCCATGGACAACAACACAGGCCATGACCTACTTCCAGGCCGGTGACAATGTTTCTCTGTAACTATCCACCAGGACTTACCCTGGGCAACTCTCTTACTAACTTTCCCTTCCTCCCTCCCAAAGGGGAATATCGGTCCCAGTTCAAAAACTCATTGAGTGGGCAATGGTGAGAGCCGCCCAGTATTTACTGCTCTATGCAAGGTGTATATGATGCAATGTAGTGTAGTCCTCCACCAGTAGTAAAACTATATTTCTAATAAATCAGCCTGTTCATCAAACTTTATCTAATTTTTAAATGAAATCTCATTTAATGAAATTGTTCCATTTGAATCAGCAGTATATTTTGCCAGTAATAGACATGGATGTTGCTGAATATAGGATAATTCAATATCAATCATAATACCTGGTTCACTTGAATAGTTTGGTAATTTCATTATTTGAAGTGAATTGGGTTTTAAGAAGCATATTGAAAGTCTCTTTTTATATCGTGGGGCAGATGCCAATAATGGTGTGTAGAAATCACATTATGACAGTATAAGGACTGTTTGATGGACAAGTTAGTCTTTTCCTGCTCTCAATTTTTGAACGTTTGTACTGTAAAATGATATACATGTTTTAATATGGGCTGCAATCAAGAGAATGTAATTTGTGGAACAGATTAGAAACTATTATATCATCTAAAATCCCCCTTGTACTGATTGGATGAAAATCTCCTTTAAACATTGGCTGTCAGGGCAGTACATTTAAATGCAATTAGTGGGTCTCAATCCAGTTACTAGTGGGCTTGAGCACAAAACTGCCCTTAATTCAACATTAGTTGGCTGATAATGGCAATCTCACTGAGAGAAGTATTAGGATGGCTGGAGTAGGAAATGGATAAAAGAAATGGATCACAGGTGCAGTAAGGGATACTCTTATCAGATCGAGGCTGAGCCATCTTGTTGTGGCAGACTAGTGGGAACTTTATTTTGCAAACCAATGCACTATACCTGACCCAGAAGAGATTTGCCGACACTGGGTACCCGAAATGGAAGTGTTGCAGCACTAAAATTCCTAGCTTTGATGAGTGCAAAATTCACAAAAGATAAGGTAGGCGCCCCCTCTTTCCACCCCCCAGCTAAACTGGCATCACTGTCATTATTTCTTCTAATATATGTGTGGATTCAAGTGAATTAGGTTAGTAGTGAACAAAGCAAATAAGCAGTCAAATCCACATATACAGGCAACACAAACTTCAACAAACAAGAGGTTATGACATTTATATTTCATTCCTCATACAGTCAACGCTAATCATTCCTGTTAGCTGAAACATTTCTGTACCTCTGACCTACATGTATAATGCAATAAGGGTCCAGTGAATGTCAGTCTTATTAAGGTCATCATTGTACACAATAAAAACAGAAGATATTGGAAATGTGTAGAAGACCGATCAATACGTTAAAGAATGGTTAATATTTCAGGTGTGGCCCTCTGATGAAGCGTCAACACACAAAATGCTAAATCTATCTTACTCTTTCAGATACTGATTAGTCTGCTTTGCATTTTCAGCAATTTCCATTTTTATTTCAGTCTTCCCCTATTTGTCATCATTCTCTTTACTTCATTATACACAGCACTACCTGTATGAACAGGATAACTTTATAAAACAGGGGCAACCAATGGAGAAAGTGCATTCCAATGAATCAGTTAGTACTTTCAGGTGCACAACAATCCTAGTGTCAATAAGAACAATGCACCATATAGCAATGCAAGGACTGTACAGACTGCTGAATTTATGCCGGTTTCAAATATGTTCTGCAACTAATTACTTAATAGAACTGAAATGCTTTGAGATTCAAATGATGAATTTGTTTTGAATTTGGCTGTGGTGCTGCTATATATATATTGCCAAAACTAGGTGGATGATCAAATAGATGCAGCAAAGAATTCCTTCATGATCTTATTTGATAGACAACTCTAAAGTGTGGAGGTGTTGCCAACAGTTCATAAATCATACAAGGTTTAGAGCTTACATAATGTCTGTATTAAAAATCATACAGCCATCTCCACTGGCATTTCAGACACACCACTTGATCGCTAACATCAGAAGGCCAACAGCTATTGTTACCAAGGTAGCAGCAAGAGGACCACAGAAATAACGAGGACTTTATGACCCAATTATTCAACGTTATAATGATCTTTGGAGGCAGCTGCATCAGCTTGTAGATTGTTGTGTGTGTTTTGAAATTGTCAATTGGAAGGAAGTCAAGATTCTGTGCTCTTCAAATGGAGGTACAACCTTTAACAATCGAGTTAGTAAATAATATTTTTTTAAAAGCAAACTCAAATGACCTAATCCTAAATTCCGTCATTGTTTGCCTCATCTGGTAATTGAATTTTTTAATTCGCTACTGAAGTAGAGATACAAATGTGTTCTTTCATGAATTAGAAAGATTCAGAAATTTACAAAGGAACGGAGAGTATTGTTATGGTCAGTCAGCATGAAGAACCATTTTGTTCCCAACAAGTGCAATGATTTTTTAAAAATTCATTTATGGGATGTGGGCATCGCTGGTAAGGCCAGCATTTATTGCCCATCCCTACTAGCCTTTGAGAAGGTGGTGGTGAGCCGCCTTCTTGAACTGTCAGTCAGTGTGGTGAAGGTACTCCCACAGCGCTGTTAGGGAACGAGTTTCAGGATTTTGACCCGGTGACAATGAAGGAACGGCAATATATTTCCAAGTCAGGATGATGTGTAACTTGGAGGGGAACTTGCAGGTGATGTTGTTTCCATGTGCCTGCTGCCCTTCCTTCTAGGTGGTAGAGGTCGTGGGTTTGGGAGGTACTGCCGAAGAAGCCTTGGTGAGTTGTTGCAATGCATCTTGTAGGTGGTACACACTGCAGCCACGGTGCACCAGTGATGGAGGGAGTGAATGTTTAAGGCGGTGGATGGGGTGCCAATCAAGTGGGCTGCTTTGGCCTGCATTGAGTTTCTTAAGTGTTGTTGGAGCTGCACTCATCCAGGCAAGTGGAGAGTATTCCATCACACTCCTGACCTGTGCTTGTAGATGGTGGAAAGGCTTTGGGGAGTCAGGAGGTGAGACACTCGCTGCAGAATACTCAGCCTCTAATCTGCTCTTATTGGCATGGTATTTATGTGGTTGGTCCAGTTAAGTTTCTGGTCAATGGTGACCCCTCAGGATATTAATGGTGGGTGATTCGGTGATGGTAAAGCTGTTGAATGTCAAGTGGCGGTGGTTAGACTCTCGCTTGTTGGAGATAGTCATTGCCTGGCACTTGTGCGGCGCGAATGTTACTTGCCACTTATCAGCCCATGTATGGATGTTGTTCAGGCCATTCTGCATGTAGACATGGACTGCTTCTTTATCTGAGGAACTGTGAGTGGAACTGAACACTACAACAATTAGAGAACATTCCCACTTCTGACCATATGATGCAGGGAAGGTCATTGATGTAGCAGCTAAAGACAGTTGAGCCTAGGACATTGCCCTGACGGACTCCTGCAATGATGTCCTGGGGTTGAGATGATTGAGCTCAGACAACCACCTTCCTTTATGCTAGGTATGACTCCAGCCAGTGGAGAATTTTCCCCCCCGATTCCCATTGATTTCAGTTTTACTAGGGTTCCTTGGTGCCACACTTGGTCAAATACTGCTGTGATGTCAAGGGCAGTCACTCTCACCTCATCTCTGGAATTCAGCTCTTTTCTCCATGTTTGGAGCAAGGCTGTAATAAGACTGGAGCCGAGTGGTCCTGGCAGTCACTTTACAGACACCAAGAGGGAATGTTAACATGCTGGAGCTTTTGGATTTGGCTACAGGTGGGGAATTACATCCGGGGAAAATGACAGCGCATCAGGAAGCCAGCTCCAACCCAGGGAGGGGAGCTGCAGAGAAGGGAACAGCAGAGAGGGCAGCAGCAGAGGCGAACTGTAGAAGGAACAAGGTGAAGAGCTCAAATCCTCTTTGGACTATTGTGAGGGGGAGGAGGAAGAGGAGAAAGACGTGGTGGAGGAAGGTGATGAGGGCAATAAACCTCCAGCTGCTCACATTGCTGCCAGGGATGTCCTTATTAATACACGATTCACTTAAGTTGCACCAGTGGACCCATGTCACAGGCACATGCAACAGTCACTCTTCCCGCACCACCACCCCCGACAATGCCCCTACACAAAGCAGTCCTGCAAACAACCAACCACCCCTTGAACATCCCACCATTTGTCCCCATCAATTCATGTCTTCACATCACAGATTTGAGGTGATTAGCAAAAGAACCAAAGGCGACATGAAGAAAAACTTTTTTAGGATCTGGAATGCACTGCCTGAATGGGTGGTGGAGGCAGATTCAATCATGGCTTTCAAAAGGGAATTGGATAAGTACACAAGAACACAAGAAAGAGGAACAGTAGTAGGTCATACGGCCCCTCGACCCTGCTCTGTCATTCAATAAGATCATGGCTGATCTGATCATGGACTCAGCTCCACTTCCCCGCCCGCTCCCCATAACCCCTTATTGTTTAAGAAACTGTCTATTTCTGTCTTAAATTTATTCAATGTCCCAGCTTCCACAGCTCTCTGAGGCAGCGAATTCCACAGATTTACAACCCTCTGAGAAAAGAAATTTCTCCTCATCTCTGTTTTAAATGGACGGCCCCTTATTCTAAGATCGTGCCCTCTAGTTCTAGTCTCCCCCATCAGTGGAAACATCCTCTCTGCATCCACCTTGTCAAGCCCCCTCAATCGTATAATCTTTCAAGAACCTCTCATTCTTCTGAATTCCAATGAGTAGAGGCCCAACCTTTCCTCATATGTCAACCCCTCATCCCCAGAGTCAACCTGCCTCCAAAGCAAGTATATCCTTTCGTAAATATGGAACCAAAACTGCACGCAGTATTCTAGGTGTGACCTCACCAATACTTTATATAGCTGTAGCAAGATTTCCCTGCTTTTATACTCCATCCCCTTTACAATAAAGGCCAAGAAACCATTGGTCTTTCTGATCACTTGCTGTACCTGCATACTAATCTTTTGTGTTTCATGCACAAGTACCCCAGGTCCCGCTGTGCTGCAGCACTTTACAATCTTTCTCCATTTAAATAATAACTTGCTCTTTGATTTTTTTTCTGCCTAAGTGCCTGACTTCACACTTTCCAACATTATACTCCATCTGCCAAATTTTTGCCTACTCACTTAACCTGTCTATGTCCTTTTGCAGATTTTCTGTGTCCTCCTCACACATTGCTTTTCCTTCCATCTTTGTATCGTCAGCAAGTATCAAAGGAAAACATTTTGCAGGGCTACGGGGAAAGGACTGGGGAGTGGGACCAGCTGAGGTGCTCTTGCCGAAAGCCAGCACGGGCTTGATGGGCCAAATGACCCACTTCTGTTTTGAAACCATTCTGTGATTCCAACAAAGTAAAATGTCTATATGGTTAGATATCAGAGTGTTACCATGTGCTTTCATCAGTGGGTTAAGATGATCACTTTGCTGAACAAAGACAGGTCCTCAGGGTATCAAAAAGAAAGCTTTTTTACTCTTGTTGATCAACTGAATTTCCAGCCACATTCAAACCTTCAAGGCTGTACTCACACACTAAACACTGGCTCCAATAAATAGATATCTAAGGTATCAAGATAACGCGATCTATGCATAGGGTGGAATGCTGGATTAATCATTGTTTAATATGCTCTAGAATAGCCCTCATCACAAGACCCTGAAATTGGATCTATCTACCAGATAAAGTGTTATCTAAATGCCTATTATCCCTGTAATAAACTTAACTATGACATTAAAAACGGCTGTAAAACAACAGTTTAGTGAATCAGTTACTTGAGTTGGAAAATGTGTGTTGTGAGAAAGGAGAAAGAGTAATTGAGGATAAGAGACCTTTTTTGGGGGGGTGGGCACTCTCATCTTTTCCTTCTATGTCAGCCAGTTCTTGTCTTTATGCTCAACTTTGAAGCAATAACTGCGAGAACATTTTGAAACTAAATTTTCAACCATTCAGTTGAGCAAAAAGAAATCCGTAGTTGGGAGTCAGCTGTGGCTCAGTGGGTAGCACTCTCGTCTGAGTCAGAAGGTTGTGGGTTCAACTCTTTCATTCCAGAGACTTGAGCACAAAATCTAGTACTGAGGGAGTGCTGCACTGTCGGAAGTGCCGTCCTTTGGATGAGACGTTAAACCAAGGATCCGTCTGCCTTCATGGAAGATGTGGATTTAAAAGATCCCAGAACACTATTTAGAAGAGGAGCATCGGAGTTCGCCCCGGTTGTCTGACCAATATTTATCCTTCCACCAATATCATTAAAAAAAAACCCAGATTATCTGGTCATTATCACATTGCTGTTGTGGGAGCTTGCTGTGCACAAATTGGCTGCCATGTCTCCTGCATTACAAAAGTGACTGCACTTCAAAAATACTTCATTAGCTGCAAAGAATTTTGGGACACCCTGAGGTTGTGAAAGGCGCTATATAAATACTCATTTTTGTTGACAGCTATAAAGGAAAACAAAGAAACCACAGCTGTTGCTAATCAAGTCTTATTTAGCTGATTATTATAGAAAGATTTTTTTGCATTTCAGGTGAAATTTGCCTGAAATAAACATTTGAAAAATTAACCTCCAGTTTGGTTACAAGTCTTGTGAAAAAAGCAAAAAGACTTGAATCCTCACAGGATGAGGGGACACTCCTTTTTGTTTCAAATCAGAAACTGACTTAACACGTTAGGATACTCTGCAAACTGCACATGCTCAAGAATACACAAGTGTGGTTGGAAGGTCTGTGCATAATTTTGCTGAAGTAAAATAATTCTAATTAAATCCCAGCATTTGAGACACGCTGAAGACTTGATTACAACAGATAACATCTTTGTATTACATTACTCCCACTAACCAGTCACAGATCTCGGAAAAAATACTTTGTTCAAAAGTGCCACACACCCACCGACCGGTCAAAGGGCCCCACACCCACCGACCGGTCAAAGGGCCCCACAACCACCGACCGGTCAAAGGGCCCCACACCCACCGACCGGTCAAAGGGCTCCACACCCACCGACCGGTCAAAGGGCTCCACACCCACCGACCGGTCAAAGGGCTCCATACCCACCGACCGGTCAAAGAGCCCCACACCCACCGACCAGTCATGCACTATCATTTGGCCAATGAAATGGGTAAAAGTGACACAAATCTTTCAAAAGATCAACATAATTACTTGTAGTGAAAGAGATTTCTAGAAAGTGACTTAACAGTTAAAATGATCTCATGATCACTAACGGTCAATGAGATTACTAGAAAGGGATATAGTAATGGTTCAATAAATAATCAAGGGAAGTTTTATATTTGTTACCTCTGCATCTTCTCATGCCAATTAATCATTCTCATAAGGTGCCATATACAGTCTAGGATTTTAAATAAATCAGGACAAGCACCTGCTTATTAACTCATGCTGTGGAATATTCCAGTCCAGAGAGTTTATACAAATAATGACAATATTCTAAGAGGGGTGGGCACTCAGTGCTATACCTTTATCAATTATAATAAACTTTGCAAGACACTGCATCTCATGTAAGCTAAGTCAACAGTACGCTGAGCTCAAACTTTTAAGAATTGTAAATGGCTAATATAGAATACAGCTTTCAGACTAAACTAATGATTTCACCTTGAACAAGCATTCAGTTAAAGTAAACAGGTTTAACAGTCAGCGTCTTTCTGGTGCAAGTTAGAGTCAGCGGTGCAGAAACTCAAACACTACAACCATGGAAACGGAAGGACATACAAATCTAGTGTTCACAAAGCAAGGACCTGCTAAACTTTAAAAGTGTACAATCTGATCATTATGAAAGTTCTAATTCCTCATGTTAAATTCCACTGAACAAATCCAATCGTGTGGCTTTCAAAGTATCTTATTTTTCCCCATTAACAGCAGGACATCATGTCTGTGGTACTTTGCTATGGGAAAAATGAGGTCAATAAACCAGTTACCAATTCAAATTTAGTTGGTACTGCAATCTCTTTTACCCACCTGTGCCCTCCCTCGCCTCCCAGGTGTAAAGCACTTAGAAATGTTTTAATGTGATTAGGTGCTATATAAATGCATGTATTTTCCCACAATGTAAGGCCATTTCCTCTTGAAGGAATCCTGTGCATAGAAGTACACAAAACCTGGAAACACATGCAAGTTGGGTTCTGCATGTCGATTCAGCAGCATGATAAAATGCAATTTTACAACCAAAAATCACTGAACTGAAGTCATTGAGTCCGTGCACAAAATGGCGCACTGGAGGCAATGTTGGATCTGGTCGTCAATGTCTGTTCTTGTTGATAGGAGGCTCCCGAGATAGGGGAAGTGGTCCACGTTGTCAGGGCCACGCCGTGGATCTTGATGTCTGGGGGGGCAGTGCTGTGCGGCGAGGACAGGCTGGTGGAGGTCGGACACTTGATCAGCTCCACTGGGCAGGCCACGTAGTTTGCAGCCACGTAGTTCGCATGCCAGACAAGAGACTCCCAAAGCAAGCGCGCTACTCAGAACTCGTCCATGGCAAACAAGCCAAAGGCGGGCAGAGGAAACGTTACAAGGACACCCTCAAAGCCTCCCTGATAGAGTGCGACATCCCCACTGACACCTGGGAGTCCCTGGCCATAGACCGCCCGAAGTGGTGGAAGTGCATTCGGGAGGGTGCTGAGCTCCTCTAGTATCTTCGCCAAGAGCATGCAGAAATCAAGCGCAGGCAGCGTGTGACAAACCAGGTTCCCTGCCCATCCCTTCTCTCAACGACTATCTTTCCCACCTATGACAAAGACTGTGATCCTTGTATTGGACTGTACACCACCTATGAACTCATGCTAAGAGTGGAAGCAAGTCTTCCTCGATTCCGAGGGACTGCCTATGATGATGATGCACAAAATAAAAATAAAACTCGGATCTGCAAACATTTGCTTCAAGTCCTGTAAATTTTGAAGACGGCATTGAAGTAACAGAATCCACACATCACTCAGTGTTTCAAGCTGACTTCATTTCAACTCATGTTAGGTGTCAGTGTTTCAGTGGGGGGGGGGGGGGGGGGGGGGGAGAAATCACTTTCGTTATTGGGAATGGACGTTGGCAACCAATCAGATTAGTTGGAGGGCAGGACTGGAGGTTGTCAGAACCAATCAAATCAGCCAGTTATTTTGCCTCCATTAAAATAGTTGACACTGGAATGCCATACCAAAGTGTTGTGTTCGCTATTATTACCAAACTCAAATATTAAGATTTTAAAAACAGATCATGTTTGAGCTGCACAGCAGGTCGACTCACATCTAAAAGAGAAAAGACAGATTTCAAAGTTTGGTAATAACGCTTCATCAGAATTCAGTTCGAAGGTTTTTTTTTGATGGTTGATAATATTCCAGGTTTTCATGTATGATCACTGTCTAATACACGGAACAATTTAAGAATAAACAAGACATTTGGTCTGTTTGTAATCCGTATTAAAAACTTAAACTCAGACTATATTGTGTTATTTCTGCTATGTTATTTAGCAAATGTTTCCATAATGTTTCCTGAGACATTGGAACCGGTTCTGGGGGAGGTGGGACCAGTACAAACCGGACGGTCTGCACCTGGGCAGGACTGGAACCAATATCCTAGGAGAAATGTTTGCTACTGCTGTTGGGGAGGAGTTAAACTAATATGGCAGGGGGATGGTAACCTATGCAGGGAGACAGGGGGAAGTAGAATGGGGGCAGAAGCAAAAGATAGAAAGAAGAAAAGTAAAAGTGGAGGGCAGAGAAACCCAAGGCATAAAGCAAAAAGGGCCACATTACAGCAATATTCTAAAGGGGCAAAGTGTGTTAGAAAGACAAGCCTGAAGGCTCTGTGCCTCGGAATAAGGTGGACGAATTAACTGCGCAGATAGCAGTTAATGGATATGATGAAATTGGTATCACGGAGACATGGCTCCAGGGTGATCAAGGCTGGGAACTCAACATCCAGGGGTATTCAACATTTAGGAAGGATAGACAGAAAGGAAAAGGAGGCAGGGTGGCATTGCTGGTTAAAGAGGAAATTAATGCAATAGTAAGAAAGGACATTAGCTTGGATGATGTGGAATCGGTATGGGTGGAGCTACGGAATACCAACGGGCAGAAAACGCTAGTGGAAGTTGTGTACAGACCACCAAACAGTAGTAGTAAGGTTGGAAAGCATCAAACAAGAAATTAGGGATGCATGCAATAAAGGTACAGCAGTTATCATGGGTGACTTTAATCTACACATTGATTGGGCTAACCAAACTGGTAGCAATGTGGTGGAGGAGGATTTCCTGGAGTGTTTTTGGAATGGTTTTCTAGACCAATATGTTGAGGAACCAACCAGGGAGCTGGCCATTCTAGACGGGGTGATGTGTAATGAGAAAGGACTAATTAGCAATCTTGTTGTGCGAGACCCCTTGGGGAAGAGTGACCAGGTAGAATTCTTTATTAGGATGGAGAGTGACACAGTTAATTCAGAAACTAGGGTCCTGCACTTAAGGAAAGGTAACTTCGATGGTTTGAGGCATGAATTGGCTAGAATAGACTGGCAAATGATACTTAAAGAGTTGTTGGTGGATAGGCAATGGCAAACATTTAAAGATCACATGGATGAACTTCAGCAATTGTACATCCCTATCTGGAGTAAAAATAAAACGGGGAAGGTGGCTCAACCGTGGCTAACAAGGGAAATTAAGGATAGTGTTAAAGCCAAGGAAGAGGCATATAAATTGGCCAGAAAAAGCAACAAACCTGAGGACTGGGAGAAATTTAGAATTCAGCAGAGGAGGACAAAGGGTTTAGTTAAGAGGGGGAAAGTAGAGTACGAGAAGAAGCTGGCCAGGAACATAAAAACTGACTGCAAAAGTTTCTTTAGATATGTGAAGAGAAAAAGATTAGTGAAGACAAATGTAGGTCCCTTGCAGTCGGATTCAGGTGAATTTATAATGGGGAACAAAGAAATGGCAGACAAATTGAACAAATACTTTGGTTCGGTCTTCACGAAGGAAGACACAAATAACCTTCCGGAAGTACTAGGGGACCGAGGGTCTAGTGAGGAGGAGGAATTGAAGGATATCATTATTAGGCGGGAAATTGTGTCAGGGAAATTGATGGGATTGAAGACCAATAAATTCCCGGGGCCTGATAGTCTGCATCCCAGAGTACTTAAGGAAGTGGCCCTAGAAATAGTGGATGCATTGGTGATCATTTTCCAACAGTCTATCGACTCTGGATCTGTTCCTATAGACTGGAGGGTAGCTAATGTAACACCAATTTTTAAAAAGGGAGGGAGAGAGAAAACGGGTAATTATAGACCGGTTAGCCTGACATCAGTAGTGGGGAAAATGTTGGAATCAATTATTAAGGATGAAATAGCAGTACATTTGGAAAGCAGTGACAGGATCGGTCCAAGTCAACATGGATTTATGAAGGGGAAATCATGCTTGACAAATCTTCTGGAATTTTTTGAGGATGTAACTAGTAGAGTGGACAAGGGAGAACCAGTGGATGTGGTGTACTTGGACTTTCAAAAGGCTTTTGACAAGGTCCCACACAAGAGATTGATGTGCAAAATCAAAGCACATGGTATTGAGGGTAATATACTGACGTGAACTGGTTGGCAGACAGGAAGCAGAGAGTCCGGATAAATGGGTCCTTTTCAGAATGGCAGGCAGTGACTAGTGGAGTGCCGCAGGGCTCAGTACTGGGACCCCAACTCTTTATAATGTATATTTATGATTTGGATAATGGAATTGAGTGTAATATCTCCAAGTTTGCAGATGACACTAAACTGGGTGGCGGTGTGAGCTGTGAGGAGGATGCTAAGAGGCTGCAGGGTGATTTGGACAGGTTAGGCGAGTGGGCAAATACATGGCAGATGCAGTATAATGTGGATAAATGTGAGGTTATCCACTTTGGAGGCAAAAATACAAAGGCAGAATATTATCTGAATGGTGGCAGATTAGGAAAAGGGGAGGTGCAGCGAGACCTGGGTGTCATGATTCATCAGTCATTGAAGGTTGGCATGCAGGTACAGCAGGCGGTGAAGAAGGCAAATGGTATGTTGGCCTTCATAGCTAGGGGATTTGAGTATAGGAGCAGAGAGGTCTTACTGCAGTTGTACAGGGCCTTGGTGAGGCCTCACCTGGAATATTGTGTTCAGTTTTGGTCTCCTAATCTGAAGAAGGACGTTCTTGCTGTTGAGGGATTGCAGTGAAGGTTCACCGGACTGATTCCCGGGATGGCAGGACTGACAGGATCAACTGGGCCTTTATACATTGGAGTTTAGGAGGATGAGAGGGGATCTCACAGAAGCATATAAGATTCTGACGGGACGGGATAGGTTAGATGCGGGTAGAATGATCCTGATGTTGCGGATGTCCAGAACCAGGGGACACAGTCTTAGGATAAGGGGTAGGCCATTTAGGACTGAGATGAGGAGAAACTTATTCACTCAGAGTTGTTAACCTGTGGAATTCCCTGCCGCAGAGAGTTGTTGATGCCAGTTCATTGGATATATTCAAGAGGGAGTTAGATATGGCCCTTACGGCTAAGGGGATCAAGGGGTATGGAGAGAAAGCAGGAAAGGGGTACTGAAGGAATGATCAGCCATGATCTTATTGAATGGTGGTGCAGGCTCGGAGGGCAGAATGGCCTACTACTGCACCTATTTTCTATGTTTTACATAATTACACTGCCCTATTGCCTAAAGAATACTATGAGCTCAAGTTTTGGCCCGAGTTGCTCCTATTTATTTGGAGCAACTAGTTTGGAATGGAACATCTTAGAAATTGCAATTCTCGGCATTTAGTTTGCGCCAGTTCTAGTGAGTTAGAATAGTTTGGGCCTTGCGCCTGTTTTGCAAGTTTAGGCAGTGAAAACTTACTCCAAACTAACTTAGAATGGAGTAAGTGTAGATTTTTATACGCTCAGAAAAATCTTGCCTACATTTATATATCAGGTGTAGGGAACGAGAGATGGGGGGGGGGGAAGGGGGGGGTTTACAAACATTAAACACTTCACTTTTACAGATAAAGAGCCATCATCAATAATAAATAATAAATAAATCAATAAATTAACTAATAAAATCAAAAAATTAAAAATGTTTTTAAAAAATCAATCAATAAATAAAAAATGAAGTTTCTACTCACCAACTGCAGCAACGGGAGCCCTCCAACAGCATGCTGGGACGGGACCCCCCCAGTGTCTCTCTCTCGCTCAGTGTCTCTGTGTTTCTGACAGCGAGGGGGAGGGAGGAGCTAGGGGGGAGGGAGGGGGGGGGGGGAGAGGAAGAGGGGGGAGAAAAGGGAGAGGGGGGGGAGAGGGAGAGAGGGAGAGGGGGGGGTAGAGGGAGAGAGGGGGGGGAGAGGGAGAGAGGGGGGGGGAGAGGGAGAGAGGGTGGGGGGGAGAGGGAGGGGAGAGGGAGAGAGGGGGGGGAGAAAAGGGGGTAGGGGGAGGAGCGGGGTGGAAGAGGAGCGGTGGGGAGGGGGAGAGGGGAGCGGTGGGGGAGAAGAGTAGCGGGGGGTGGGGGGGGGAAGAGGAGCGGGGGAGAGGGGGGGAGGGAGAGGGGGGGGAGAGGGAGAGAGGGGGGGGAAGGGGGAGAGTGGGGGGGGAGAAAGGGGGTAGGGAGGAGAAAGGGGGTAGGGGGGAGGAGCGGGGTGGAAGAGGAGCGGGAGGGAGGGGAAGAGGGGAGCGGGGGGGGAGGGGAAGAGGGGAGCGGGGGGGGGAGAGAAGAGTAGCGGAGGGTGGGGGTAAGAGGAGCGGGGGAGAGGGTGGGGGGGAAGAGGAGCGGGGGGGAGGGGGGGAGGAAAGGAGCGGGGGGGGAAGGAGCAAAGGAGTGGGGGGGGAGGAGCGGGGGGGGTGGGGAAGAGGAGCGGGGGAAAGGGGGGTGGAAAGGAGCGGGGGAGAAGAGGAGAGGGAGCAGAGGGAGGCTGAATGGGTCGCACTGAAGACTTCAGGCGGGAGGAGTGGGGGGGAGGAGGAGCAGGGGGGCAGGGGTGGGGAAGAGGAGCGGGGGAAGGGGGGGTGGAGAGGAGCGGGGGAGAAGAGGAGAGGGTGCAGAGGGAGGCTGAATGGGTCGCACTGAAGACTTCAGGCGGGGCGAGCGGGCCCTGCCGATGATGCAGATGCCGGGCCACCGAAGACTAAACGGGAAGGAGGGAAGGAGGCCAGAGTCCAATCTTCGCCCTGGCAGCCATTCGGCCAGGGCTAGGGGCAGCGTGCTTCGGGTCCCTCCCACACAGCCTCTGGGGCCTGGAGTTACTACACATACGCGTACACTCTAGCACACATTTGCAGAGGTCCCGGCACTGTTTTCAGCGCCGTGACCTGGTTCCGCCCTCCATGCGTTCTGCTGCGCTGCACCAAGGACCTGGATCGACCAGACGGAGGGGAGAATACCAAAGTAAATAATAGGCGCCGTTTCTGTTCTAAAAAGTCGGCGCCCCACACGGAGATGCGCCGTTCTAACCCTGGGGGCAAATTTGGGCCCCAAATTCTGTTGCCAGTATACAGTACCTGGAGCAGCATTCTCCACTCCCTCCCTCTCTCTCTCTCTCCTGAAGATATTCGACTTCTTGGTTGCAAAGAAGCTGGTTATCTTTTGGTACTTGATGCAATGGCTATTATTGATGTGTGACGCTTAACAGCGAGTGTCGGCAGACTATTCAATCACATGGAGAGTTGCATCACAGCTGACTTGTTGGTGACAGCTCAGTGATGAATGTGGAAACTCAAAATAGCCGGTTTTCCTGCAACTGCGAAAATCAAATTAAAACAGCTCCTAGAATTCAGAGACCCTTTCTGAAAAATGCTTTGCTTTTAAATTGACTGCACAAGGAATTTTAAAATTACTTATGTTTCCACTTTTGACTGCATTTAAAAAGTACTCATTTTGATATTTTCCACAGTAAACATCGCTATGGCTAATCAAATTTTGCATGCAACGAGATATCGCTTTGTCATCGTAACTTACTAACAGTTGAGTTTCAAGTAAGCTCCTTAAAAATCTCTCCAAGAATAAACTTCTATCAAGTACACTTGGAGAGTCATGGGATACAGGTTATACACCATTAGAAGGACAACCAAACTGTCATTCAAGCTAGTCAGCATAACAAGTGAGATGGCAATCATACTGCACAGCTCTTCACTGTGCATTCTGCTTATATTAGAATTAAAGGAGGCAGACAGGAGGATCTTAAATACAAACTAATGCTGATTATCTTAAACCTTCAACTTTTTTCCTCTTCATAAAGCTGTTTTCAATTTATGTTGTCACTGGATGAATACTAGTGTGCCACAGAGATCAGCTGTCATCTAGGATAGGTTTATACCAAGGTCTGTATTAGCTGGGTGAAGAGGACTATTTTTCTCCCATCAGCTGGTCTATAAATTCAGTGTTGTTCGGGAAACAGATACCATGACCCAAGAAAAATTGCATTGTTAGAAAGTCCCTGGCTACGTTTGTAGTATCTAACATTGTAAATCAGAATTACAAAAGTATAGCTCTAATTAATATTCTTCTTTCTCAGCAAATTTCTTTCCCTCCCTCCCTTCCTAAAGGCGTGAAGTTCAGGTATAATTTCATGGGCACTGTCTGCCCTGCGGTACCTCACCCATATGGTCATTCTTCATGTACGAACCTAAATGATCCCTGTTGACAGGGGGAGAACACCCAAACCGAGCATGAAACTGTCATCACCGGATATTCACACGTGCATTTCCAGCAAGGTTTGGTGAAGAACAAGTGCAGAAGCCTTCCCACCCAAACAATGGTACTGAGGCAAATTGTAGGGCCCTTACTGCCGCTTGAGATCAGTTAATTCAGCACAGACGTCAAGAACAAATCTGGGACCTTCCTGGTCTATTTGGCGTAGCTGCTCATTGCTTAGCCAAGTAAAAAAAGTTATTTGTACTTTCTCCCTCTCCCCTTTCTAATGGCCTCCTCGTGCAGAAGACTATCCACTGATAGGGCTGTAAAAAAGACTGGTATTAGAGATTCGTATATATATTCAATTTTACCCACGATTCTCTGTGGGCATGGGAATGTTAAAATGTTAGAAGCTGCTCAAATGTACGCAGAAATAACAAGGAGCCACGAGCTGCAAATCAAGGTCACATTATTAAAACAAAGTAGAAATTGGAGTCTGTATAATCAAAACTAACAATTAGGATAAAGTAGCATAAATAAGGCAGATTCCGAGGAGGTGAAGGAATCTGTAAACAAGATAACATGGAGAAAGTAGGGTTGATGGAAATTTACTGGAGGCAAGAGTGGCCAAGATACTAGCTCTGGTTTGAATGATAATGGTATTTTGACCATTAGAACCAATTGACAAAGTGATTTTGTTAAAGACCATGGGCCCAAATTTCCCCATGAGTTGCGCCGTTTTTTTTTGGTGTAACTTGATTTTTCTGGTGTATCTTTTTAGTTTCAATTATGATTATTTAATTTGCGCCAGTGTAAGTGAGTTAGTTAGGTTTTTTATTAGGTCAGTTTTTTCTAAAAGGAGGCGTTCCCAGCCACTTACACCATTTATGCCAATTTGGCCAGAAAAAAGTTGTACTAAACTAACTTAGGGCAGCATGTGTGTCCACTTTTGTCCGCACAGAAAGACCTTACTTACAGTTAAGGAATCGGTGCAAGTAACTACATTTAAAGCACCACCAAGCACCAAACAAAGCACAAAAAGTAATAAGCAATTAACAAATAAAATAGAAGGAACCCTGCACCTAAAGCACCAAAACCAATCAGTAAATCATAAAAAAATAGAACTCCTACCTTAGGGAACCCAGTGGGCTGCCGACGAGGAAGATTTCAGACAATTTTTTCCTCGTCCAACATCCCCAAATGTGAACACTTTTCCAGCAGGGGCGGAGGTCGGGACTCAGGAGCTGGAGAAGCATCGGGGGATGAAGGAACATCCGGGGAGGGGGGGGGGGGGAGGGGAGGGGTGGTTGGGATTCGGGAGCCAGAGGAGCATCAGGACTGGAGGGGGGAGGCCGGGAAGGCGATCGTCGGCGAGAGGGGAGGATCAGAGGCCTCGGGGAGGGGGGAACAGAGGTCTCGTGGGGGGGGGGGGGGGGAAACAGAGGTCTCTGGGTTGGAGGTCAGGGGGAGATTGGATGCCTCAGGGTGTCCAATCGTGGAGCGTGGTTGAGGCAGGGAAGGCAGTGGCCAGCCTGTGTGGCAGGCCACTCGGCCAGGGATAGGGGTGGCGAGCATCGGGATGCGCTGGGAGGGCGAGGAGCTACTGCGCATGTGCATAGACTCCACTGCGCATGGACTCCACTGCGCATGCGCACAGCTGCCGGCACTGTTTTCGGCGCAGTGCTGTAGCTCCGCCCCCCACTGATTGCCACGCCAAGCCCTAGGACGGTCCATGGAGCGGGGAGAATAAGGAGTTACATTTCGGCACCGTTTTAGCAGAAAATCGGCGCACCTCGGATAAGTGCGCCGGAAAAAGGGGTTGGGGAAATTTGGGCCCCATATATGGGGCACTGGCCAAATGAACTTTTGTTAAGAAGTTGGTTAAAACAGCGATACTCAAAGAATACCTTCTCACAGAAATTGTTGGAGTAGCACCGAACAGATTGAAGACGTCGACTGAGTCCAGAAGTTTTCAGTGACCTAGGACTGCAAGCTTTCGTTCAGTTAGCATTTGTTAAAATATATTACTGCTGTAAGCTTAATAAATCTTGATCCATTGCACAAACCATACTGACTGCTGCCTATTGGTGTCTTGTCCAAGAACTCTTTAAAAAGTTCTATTTTCCCTTCCTCACTTCTGGTGTGGAAGTTGATGGCTTCTCCTTGGCAACGACGTGCATTTATATAGTGTCTTTAACATTTACCACATTACAACAGTGACCATACTCCAAAAGTACTTAATTGGCTGTAAAGCGCTTGAGACGTCTGGCAGTCGTGAAAGGCGCTATATAAATCTTTCAAGTCTTTCTTTTAACCTAATAAAATGTCCCAAGGCACTTCACAGGGTCATAATCAGAGAAAAATTTGACATCGAGCAACAGAGATATTAGGGCAGGTGGTCACGGAGGTAGGTTTTAAGAAGCATCTTAAAGGAGGAGGAGGTGGAGAAATTTAGGAAGGGAATTCCATTGTTTCATCATCATAGGCAGTCCCTCAAAATCGAGGAAGACTTGCTTCCACTCCAAAAGTGAGTTCTCAGGTAATTGAACAGTCCGATCCGGGAATTACAGTCTCTGTCGCAGGTGGGACAGTCGTTAGAGGAAAGGGTGGGTGGGGAGACTGGTTTGCCGTATGCTCCTTCCACATGCTTGTTTTTTTGCATGCTCTCAGCGATGAGAGTAGAGGTGCTCAGCGCCCTCCCGGATGCTCTTCCTCCATTTAGGGCGGTCTTTGGCCAGGGACTCCCAGGTGTTGGTGGGGATGTTGCATTTTATCAAGGAACCTTTGAGGGTGTCCTTGAAAAGTTTCCTCTGCCCACCTGGGGCTCACTTGCCATGTAGGAGTTCAGAGTAGAGCGCTTGCTTTGGGAGTCTTGTGTCCGGCATGTGGAAAATGTGGCCCGCCCAGCGGAGCTGGATGGGTGTGGTCAGTGCTTTGATGCTGGCCTGATTGAGAACGCCGACGTTGGTGTGTCTGTCCTCCCAAGGGATTTGCAGGATCTTGCGCAGGCATCGTTGGTGGTATTTCTCCAGCGATTTGAGTTGTCTACTGTATATGGTCCACGTCTGAGCCATACAGGAAGACTTATCACCAGCACCAGTGGTGGAGAAGTTGCTTAGGATCTAGGCAGCTGAAGTCACGGCTGCCAATGGTGAAGCGATGAAAATCGGGGATGTGAAAGAGGCCAGAATTGGAGGATCGCATAGGGCTTGAGGGTTGCAAGAGGTTGACGAGAAAGAGAGAGGGGCAAAGCAATGGAGGATCTGAAATCATGGATAAGAATTTTAAAATGGACGCGACCACTGGCAACATACCAGAAGCGTTTTGTGCATGCATGCTTCCAGTTTGTCACGGGAGCGGGCCCGCTAAAATTATTTTTTTTAAAGCCAGGAAGGGAGCAGGCTGGTAAGAAAAAGCGAGGAAGGAGTGGGCTAGTTGGAAAAAGCCAGGAAAGGAGCAAGCATGTTAGAAAAACTGGGAAAGGATCAGGCTGGTGAGAAAAAGCCAGGAAGGGAGCGGGCCCGTTAGCATGCTCATTTTTACAAAAGCAGAAACATCATGCTTACGATTGTTGGAGTGCTCAGTATGCTTCTGTGCAGTTTCCAGTTCTTGGCAGGAGTGACACATTGTTAAAATTGAGGCGTTGCCAGATCAGGAGCCAATGTAGGTCAGTGAGCACAGGGGTGGTGGATGAACAGGACTTCATACGAGTTAGGATATGGGCAGTAGAGTTTTGGATGAACTCAAGTTTACGGAAGGTGGGTGACCGGCCACAAGAGCATTGGAACAGCTGAATCTGGAGGCAACAGAGGCACGGGTGAGGGTTTCAGCAGCAAATTTGAGCTGAGGCAGAGGCAGAGGCGAGCGATGTTATGGAGTTGGAAGTAGGCGGCCTTGGTAATGGTGAGGATATGGGGTCAAAAGTACAGCTCAGGGAAGGGCTAGAAATTCCACATTTAAGAATAGTACCGTTTTTTGACGCTACTAATAATGCCGAAATAACACCAAAGAAAAAAGGCCTAAGTTTCGCCAAAGGTTTTTAAAATTTTGGCAGTGTGTTAAAATACCACCGTTTTTAAGGATGGAGATAAATTTTTCCATGTTAAAAATAACACTTGTTCTGCGCATGCCCAGATACTGGTGAATGGGGTGAGGGGGGGAAAGAGAGGAGTTGGGGGTAGTCAAACTGAAGTTATTGGGATTTAGTGCAGATCTGGAAACTGATCAGCAGAGTTACATGCCTCAATCAGTTTAAAAATGCAACTACACAGAAAACTTAGTATACAGACCTGTTAATGACTCTACTGGACACTTATTTCCAATTACATTTAACAACCCTGGAGATCCTTCAAAAAAGTCGGCGCACCAGCCGACAGGATGGTTTTTTCGGCGCTTGGCTCCCACCTCTCCCCGGACAAGTGCCCCTCCTCTCACTCTTATCACATTCGCTGTCACCACTGTCAAATTCTTCTTAATCTCCACCTTTGGAATTGGAGTCGTCGGGCAGCTTAAGAATGGGATTGGGGAAGTCCCATCCCAGGCTTGTTGTTACCGTGTAGTACAGTGTGTCCAGGACTGCAATGTGGACAGTTTGCACATAACAGAGTTGGGCTTTTACAAGCCACCCAACTGCAACTGTCAGTTATAATGCACAGGATTGTCATTCAACAATGAGAGGCTGTACAATTTGAGCTTCAATTCCAGTAGGAGTGCAGACATTTTTGTCTATCATGGAATTACAAACTCAAATCAAATCAAATCAAATCTCCTAAACTTTGCCCCATTCCATGGACATTTATGTTCATATATTATGTGTTCTGCCTTGAAGATCATTCAATTAAAGTCAGGTTGAACTTGACAGATTGGGGACTAGATTAATTTAACCTCTGTGATTGCTGATCCATTCAGGCAAATGTTTGCGTAGGATGATAACATTCAAATATTATCACCTCACCTCACAAGCTGTAAAAACTGTTTTGCTCCCAATGTGTTTATTGACATCAAAGAAATGACTATAATGTGTAGAAATCCCAGAGCATAAATAACTGCCCTGGTTGTACAGTTCTGATTGTAAATCTGGTCCTGTATCAATGCAAGTCCATTTCTACAGAAGCTCAGTCTCCCAAGATGGCACCGTTATCGCTGATTTCGATCGGACTCGACCAGGTACGGCAAGCTTTTTCAAATCGGTATTTATCACTGTCCTTAAAAATGTCCTTATTGAGGAAACTGTCAAAAACGGCATTATCGTTGGTTTTGATGCTGAGTGACATCACAAAAACGGTTTTTAAAAAGAATGGTGTTACACCACTGGTGAAACTAGCAAAATGGCCTTAAATTTATTTAGCACCAAAAAAAAACTTTTAGCTCCAAAAAATGGTTACGGTGGCGAATTTCTAAGGTTGTTAACAGTCTGGTTCAGTCTCGGACAGTTGCCAGGGAGAGGGATGGTGTCGTGGCTAGGAAATGGAGTTTGCGGCAGGGACCCCGAAGACAACTGCCTCGGTCTTCCTAATATTTAATTTTACAAACTGTGGGAAGCACGGTGGAAGATTGTAAGTGCAATCCACATCCTAATAACCTGCGCCACAGCATTTGAGTGATGCAGTTATTCCATAGTAATATCTGAATAAACATTAAAAAATTGTGTAACTTAAAATGCTTTATTTCAGTACAGAAATAGTACTGTAGTCATGAAAAGGTTAAACAGAAATTACATCTGTAGGGTGATTGGCACTTCAGAGGATAAAACATTGAGAAATATTTTAACAAGCTGGACACAAAAAAGGCTAATGTCAACTACCTTTAAAAGAATGTTAAGGCCACACAAAGTAAATGCTATGTTTCCAGGAAATCTATTTACAGGATCTTCATTAAATGAAGAGTCTATAAAACTTTTCCAGATTGTTACAACCTCCCATCACACCAAGTTACATAAATTGGACTGTAACCAGAATTTTAAAAAAAGTTGATGTTATACTTCCAAAGCATAGCATTGAAACTGTCCCTGAGAAACATAGTTTCATTTCTGATTGGCCTAATGATTTATATTGACGTTTATTTAGTGCCAAATAGTATTTATATAAAAATAACAAAAAGCAAAAATATATTAAAGCCTCTGTAAGAGGGATATTTTCACAGAATGTCAACCCTCATTTATATATGTATATATAAAAAAGGAAAAAATACTGATTAAATGTTCAAATCCCAAGGTCGTGCCAAAGGTTAGGACTAGCTCTATATAGCATCACGTACCACTTCCTATGGCTCCCAATCAACTCACTTTCTTCATACACCAAAACTGGATGAATGCTAGGACCCCAGTTTTAACATTTATGAGTTGAAACTAATTGAACATTTTAGTAATTCAAAATTAGGTCTTAAAAGTCACGCCGATGTTGTGTTTGTTCTTGTGTCTAAGTTATCCCTGGCGTGGAGAAAGAACACAGGCAAATCGGAGTATCTTTTACTGGACAGTTTCCGTTTTCCAGACCCAGAATGCTCCATTTTAGCTCGAGGGTGTTGCAATAGTTCTGGTAGAGGAAATTCACCACTGCTGTGACTAACATACACAGGTGGAACCTTGTGAACCAGTTCAAGTTTTGGATCTAAACTTGCAAACTTTGAGCTCTTCCTAATATTTGGTTGCAGTGGAGAAAATGGCTTTGGTCCTTCACCGTGGTGCTGTGGTTTGGGAATCAGACTCTGAAGGGAATTTCCAAGGTTGCCCTTTGCACTGTGAAGGATTTTGTTGGTGTAGTCGACCATTGCTGCACTGCCAAGTCTTGTCTGGATCACCGGAATTTCATCCATGGACTCTGCAGAATCAGAGTGATACTCAGCTGGAGGGCCTGCAGCCTGCACATGGTTAATGCCATTTAGCATTAAGGGAGGTAGAATAGCCCTTGGTGGGAAAGCTGGGATAGGGACCATTGAACTCTGGAAAGCAGCAGAAAGATCTGTGGGAACGGAGTGAGAAAGTGGAGTTACATAATTAAATCAGTATTGATTAATACAGGAATTCTTCGATTAAACTATACTTAATACTCGGGTTACTTAAATGCTACATAGCTGCAAAGCTAAAGGATATGCAAAATTTGTACATTTAGAAAGATGTAACCTTCGGGATTAGGTAGGGCAGTGGCCGGGATTGGGTGGGGTGACGGCCATTTGAAAACCCTGCAGTCACATTGCTCATGTTCCAGCCCAGCCTCAAATTGTTTTTTTCATTTCCTGACCAGGCTCCTTGAAAGATTCCTTTTATATAGCTCGCCTGACAGTACGTACACTGCAGTCAGCTGAGTTTGGACAGGACAAGTTTTAGAAAAGTCTTCCACTCACATTACTATCCTCTCAGCTCAGAAAGGCTCCAGAGGTTAGAATCCATTAAAGGGGTGGGGGAAAAGAAGCGGAGAGTGAAATAAAAAGGTAAATATTTAGGGAATAAAATAGGTAACAAAATTGAAACAGTGAGGTAGTAAAAATGTGTACCCTACACAAAATAGGAAAAGTGCAATTTTGTAATAATCTATGATTTCTTTGTGAATCTACGTAAGCAAGATTACATTCTATAGTAATTAACATTCAGCCTACCCTTCAAAGCTGCCTGACCTTTTAAGTTGTGCAATGAAATCTTGTTTATCACCATAATGGAGAGGGACCCCTCCTCATCGCAGATAATGTAAATTATTAGGGGGGTGAAATTGGTCTTCGGTGATAGTGTATCAGCAGCCCAATTTAAACCCATCCGGTTTTCTTTGGTATTCATTTGCTGTATCATGGGCTGACGATTTGCCATCACCCACTTTGTGCTCCCGCTGAAGACCAAGTTTACCAACCTGGTATTCATGAGTTCCCACAATTGCTCATTATGTCGAATGCATTGTCTCTCCCCACCTGCCTATCTCAGTCCTCCTGGTTGCTCTGGTCCTGCTATGAAAATCGGCTCGCACTGAATTATCAGCTCAGTATTGCTCACCCCACCTCCTATCCCCCCCACACCCATTCCCAACTTTACTAGTGAACCTGCCACAGATTCAAGAGAGCTGGCCAACATACTTCCATGATGCAAACCATGCTCTCTCAAATGAACTTAAAAGACAAAAAGCACTCACTTGCAACAGACCTCTTGGTAGCCTCTTGATATCAGCATTATAGAGGCTGCTGATAAGGATCATTGGAGGCGATAATAAGGAATGCGGATAACTAAGAATGAGGATAATATAGGGGATAATGGTAGTGTGGATAATTGAGGTTTGATTATATGTATAATTTCCCCAAAACTTAGCTTATCCTGAACAACCTTTAATGGGAGCATATTTATTGAAGGCAAAGTTCTGCAGTTTTGATTATGGCATTCATCAACATACAAATTAATAATGCCATCTAGTTTTATGCAGCCATTTGAGTGATCTTGAATTGAGGAAAATATACTAATTGGGTAAACTACAGCATTCACAGACGTAAAATATGTTCTGCAGGAAAGAGGTTTTAAGTTTTAATTTGAAAAAAAATGTTGGATTGGCTGTGGTTTACTGTTTTAAAGTTATCTTGATTATACAATTAATAAGGTAGTCCAACTAAAAAGAGAACGTGGAACAAGTTGAGGTGATAAAGTATCACAAACTCATCTTACTTGATTTTTCTATATTTACTACAATTTGGTCACCACATGACATAAGAACATAAGAAATAGGAGCAGGAGCAGGAGTAGGCCATACGGCCCCTCGAGCCTGCTCTGCCATTTAATACGATCATGGCTGATCCGATCATGGACTCATTACCACTTCCCTGCCCGCTCTCCATAATCCCTTATTCCCTTATCGTTTAAGAAACTGTCTATTTCTGTCTTAAATTTATTCAATGTCCCAGCTTCCACAGCTCTCTGACGCAGCGAATTCCACAGATCCATAACCTTCTGAGAGAAGAAATTTCTCCTCATCTCTGTTTTAAATGGGCGGCCCCTTATTCTACGATTATGCCCTCTAGTTCTAGTCTCCCCTATCAGTGGAAACATCCTCTCTGCATCCACCTTGTCAAGCCCCCTCATAATCTTCTACGTTTCGATAAGATCACCTCTCATTCTTCTGAATTCCAATGAGTAGAGGCCCAACCTACTCAACCTTTCCTCATAAGTCAACCCCTTCATCTCTGGAATTAACCTTGTGAACCTTCTCTGAACTGCCTCCAAAGCAAGTATATTCTTTTGTAAATATGGAAACCAAAACTGCACGCAGTATTCCAGATGTGGCCTCACCATTACCCTGTACAACTGTAGCAAGACTTCCCTGCTTTTATACTCCATCCCCTTTGCAATAAAGGCCAAGATTCCATTGGCCTTCCTGATCACTTGCTGTATCTGCATACTAACCTTTTGTGTTTCATGCACAAGTACCCCCAGGTCCCGCTGTACTGCAGCACTTTGCAATCTTGCTCTTTGATTTTTTTTCCTGCCACAGTACATGACCATACACTTTCCAACATTATACTCCATTTGCCAAATTTTTGCCCACTCACTTAGCCTGTCTATGTCCTTTTGCAGATTTTGTGTGTCCTCCCATCTTTGTATCGTCGGCAAACTTGGCTACGTTACACTCAGTCCCTTCTTCCAAGTCGTTAATATAGATTGTAAATAGTTGGGGTCACATATTTTGTACTTGCAAAGACTCTTACATTTGAAATACAATGCTCTATATGGCTATCTTTTTCACTCAATTTTCTCCCCACCCCTCCTGAAAACACTGACTTTTACTAGGGCACGGTGCCAGGAGTGTGGGTAGCCCAAATAGTCATCTTCATATACTAAGCTCAGACAATGTCATAAGGCTGTTTGACCATGGAGGGCATCAGAACTAAACCCAATTCTATTCTTATCAACATCCATGCTTTTCCAGCAGAGGTCACTGGACAGAAATCATGAGTAGTAACCTGCTTGGATTTTTCCCCTCCTTTACCCACAGGTAAAGGCCAATTGCAGCACAAAGAATGGTGTCTCAGCTGAAATTTAGTAACTCAACACAAGAAGGAAATGAACACAGGACCTTCTGGCTCACATAGCTGGATAGTATAAGATATTACAATGCCTTTATCCATCAGGCCTTCGGGGAAAAGTATAATATTTTTATGTATAGAAATATGATGGGTTAGGTATCTGTATTAATTAAAATAAATCATAAAATTTACATTAATTCATTGCATCAAGATGACACCAATTAGGCAAAGGTTTTTTTGCTGACACACATTAGCTCATTTCAAATTATGATCATAAATATGAAAGTTTAAAAAATTGGGCTGTTGGGCGTGTATAATAGTTCATAATTCCTTAAATTTGGCATAAGTATCTGCAAACAAAAAGCACAACATTGCTTTCAAAGTTTTCTTGCTTTTATTAGTTAATTACAAATGGATCCTTACCTGGTTCTGATAGAGGAGGAACTGATGGTAGTTTAATGGTGCTGCCTGACGACCTGTCATTAATTACATCTGAATGTACTTTGCGTACTCTCTTCTTTTTCTTCATAAAAAAGATTAATAACAGTCACTCATCCAATGTTAAACACTGCCCAAGGGATATATACACCCCAGTTAGAACTGGGACAGAGCAGCTTACATGTAAAACAAAAACATAACTTTAGCACTAATTATTGCATTTTCTCTAAATACTATTCCAGAACTTTAAAAAAAATCTCAAATTGTTTTCGCAACCAAGCTGATCTGAAAGAATTTCAGTAGTTCCCGTGATGTTACATGAAGGAATAAGTTCATTTATTGGCCATGAACCTTATAGTATTGGGCATATAACACTAGTTACAATGGTGCTGTAAAGCAACAGTTTTATGGATGTTGACTGAACAAATCTTCTTTCACTTACCCTCAATAACCTCTGCATAGTCACCCAGCGCCTAATTCCAATCAGGCACCCCCTCCCACCACCCCCATCCCCACTTAAACAAATATTGTTGAAATGAGAAAGGGAGTAAAACAGCAGACTACTGATAAAGTCAATCATAATTTATCGTTGCTACGGAGTCTGTTAAATTGTTGCTGTGCAGAACATAGAATCAATCATCATCGAACTAGAACAGATACAAACCAAGCTATAGCTTTATCCAGTCCTCAGTTGATAGCACTCGATGCAATAAAGAACATGGCACAGGCCTCTTCCAGAAAAATTAGGGCAACTCAGCAAGACACACATGCAGTACAGGTGGTACATAAAGTGCACAGTTTCAGTTTTTCACCGCTAATGTGTAACTGAGTTATCATTGATATAGATTGCAAATGGTCTAAATGTTCAGTGATGGTGTTATGTTTTACTACATTAAAGGCGCTATACAAGTGCAAGTTGTTGTCATGTCATGATGTTGGCATGTAGCATTAGACAGTAGATACCTGAAAACTGTTATTTTGACAGGATTACATAATTGTTTCAGTTATGTTCTGCTTTAGAGATACAGAAAACTCATAACTGCTTAGTTTAGGGCATGCCCCAACAATTCTCCTTCAGAGCCAAATTGTGTGGAGTTAGTTTTTCCTTCTCCAAATAAAATGCTTTTGCTTTTGCTTGGTACCCTGAAGCTGAGCTCAAGAACTGATTAAATATTTCTTATTGAGAAGAGTTACTTTGGGTAAAAGCTTTTAGCTTAAATGTAGGATCTTTCTTGGAAATCAAATGCTCAACTGCTTTAGTCACCCCCTGAATTCTTATATACATGTATTTTGTAATTTTCTGTACATCAGTGTCCTTTACCTGCAAAGTCTTCTTTAACCTGGCTTGCTGAAGATAAGCAGAAATTGTAGGCAAAGAATCATCCTCCAGCTTAGTATTGGACAATCTCAAGTCACCATTCTGATAATACTCTGGTGGTCTACAATAAAACAGACAACAGTTAGGCAGTGATATTAGAATGGAAATATTCGCTGATGGTATTGCACTTTAGGCATAAGGAGTTTAAAAAAATTCATTTCGGGAACGTGGGTGTCACTGGCATGGCCAGCATTTATTGCTCATCCCTAATTGACCTTGAGAACCTGGTAATAAGCCGCCTTCTTGAACTGCTGCCGTCCGTGTGGTGAAGATACTCCCACTGTACTGTTAGAGAGTTCCAGGACTTTGACCCAGCGACAATAAAGGAATGGCAATACATTTCCAAGTCAGGATGGTGTGTAACTTGGAGGGGGAACATGAAGGGGATGGTGTTCCCATGTGCCTGTCGCCCTCGTCTTTCTAGGTGGTAAAGGTCGTGGGTTTGGGAGGTGCTGTCGAAGCAGCCTTGGCGAGTTGCTGCAACGCATCTTGTAGATGGTACACACTGCAGACACGGTACGCCAGTGGTGGAGGGAGTGAATGTTTAAGGTGGTGGATGGAGTGCCAATCAAGCGGGCTGCTTTGCCCTGGGTAGTGTTGAGCATCTCAAGTGCTGTTGGAGCTGCACTCATTGAGGCAAGTGGAAAGTATTCCATCACACTCCGGACTTGAGCCTTATAGATGGTGGAAAGGCTTTGGGGAGTCAGAAAGTGAGTCACTCACCACGGAATACCCAGCCTCTGACCTGCTCTTGTAGCCACAGTATTTATGTGGCTGGCCCAGTTAGGTTTCTGGTGACCCCCAGATGTTGATGGTGAGGACTTGAAGATTGTAATGCCATTGAATGTCAAAGGGAGGTAGTAAGACTTTCTCTTGTTGGAGGTGGTCAATGCTTGGCACTTCTGTGGCGCGAATATTACTTGCCACTTATCAGTACAAGCCTGAATGTTGTCCAGGTCTTACTGCATGCGGGTATGGACTGCTTAATTATCTGAGAAGTTGCAAATGGAATGGAACACTATGCAATCATCAGCGAACATCCCCACTTCTGACCTTATGATGGAGGGAAGGCCATTAATTGAGCCGAGGACACTGCCCTGAGGAACTCCTGCAGCGATGACCTGGAGCAGGGATGATTGGCCTCCAACAACAACCATCTTCCTTTTTCCTAGGTATGAATCCAGCTAGTGGAGAATTTTCCCCCCGATTGCCATTGACTTCAGTTTTACTAGGGCTCCTTGATGCCATAATCGGTTAAATGCTGCATTGATGTCAAGGCCAGTCACTCTCACCTCACCTCTGGAACTCAGCTCCTTTGTCCATGTTTGGACCAAGGCTGTAATGAGGTCTGGAGCAGAGTGGTCTTGGCAAAACCCAAACTAAGCATCGGTGAGCAGGTTATTGGTGAGTAAGTGCCGCTTGATAACACTGTTGACGACATCTTCCATCACTTTGCTGATGATTCAGAGTAGACTGATGGGGCGGTAATTGGCCGAATTGGATTTGTCCTGCTTTTTGTGGACAGGACATACCCGGGCAATTTTCCATTTTGTCGGATTGACGATAGTGTTGTACAGGTGCAGGGTCCAGAATCTGGAATCCTTGGGACCGAGGTGGTCCCAGATTCCGCGTTTTTCCGGACTTTGGATCATCTTTGACGTCACGAATCCGGATAACACCCGAGCCGAGGTTCGGGTATTTTTGTATTTCGGAACGTCAGAAAAAAGGGGGGGGGGGGGGGGGGGTGGTCGCCATCGAGGAGCTGTTTGGGCCGCCGGCCCTGTTGAGGTGGAGCTGTTCGGGCGGGCTCCGCCGAGGAGAAGCTGTTCGGGCGGGGCCCCGCCACCATGGAGCTGTTCGGGTGGGGCCCTGATGCTGAGGAGCCGGTTGGGCAGGGCCCTGCCACCGAGGAGCCGTTCGGGCCAACGGGCCACCGAGGAGCCGTTCGGGCCAACGGGCCATGTCGGAGAGGTGGTGTTGGGGCGGGCCGGTGAGAAGGCCCCATGGTAAGGGCAGCGGGGCGAGGCGAGTGGCGGCGTAAGGGCAGCGGCGGCAAGGCGAGGCCCGAGGTCGGATCGGCGGGTCCAGATTCCGGAACTCAGGATTTTGGATGCTGCACCTGTACCTGTATTGGAACAGCTTGGCTAGAGGTGCGACAGCTGGGATGTTGTTGGGGCCCAGAGTCCTTGCTGTATCAAGTGCTCAGCCATTTCTTGATATCACGTGGGAAGTTAAGAGTCAACCACATTGTTGTGGGTCTGGAGTCACATATAGGCCAGACCGGGTAAAGACGACTGATTTTCTTCCCTAAAAGGACATTGGTGAACCAGATGGGTTTTTACGAGAATCGATAGGTTCATGGTCCCCATTACAGATATTAGCATTTTATTCCAGATTTATTTAATTAACTGAATTTAAATTCTCCAGCTGTCATGGTGGGATTTGAACTCATGAGAATCCCTATTTTATATCCAAGCTGACTTGTTAGCTAAAATTACTGATGGGTAGAATTTCACCAAATCCTTACTCAATAATTCACTAATAAGAAATGTTAACAATGTCAGACAATGAGCTTCAACACTGCCTCCAGTGCAGCCTTCGGCCGCCTGAGGAAAAGAGTGTTTGAAGACCAGGCCCTCAAATCTACCACCAAGCTCATGGTCCACAGGGCTGTAGTAATACCCGCCCTCCTGTATGGTTTAGAGACATGGATCACGTACAGTAGACACCTCAAGTCGCTGGATAAATACCACCAGCGATATCTCCGCAAGATCCTGCAAATCCCCTGGGAGGACAGACACACCAACGTTAGCGTCCTCGACCAGGCCAACATCCCCAACATTGAAGCACTGACCACACTCGATCAGCCCCGCTGAGCAGGCCACATTGTTCGCATGTCAGACACGAGACTCCCAAAGCAAGCGCTCTATTCGGAACTCCTTCTCGGCAAACAAGTCAAAGGTAGGCAGAGGAAATGTTACAGGGACACTCTCAAAGCCTCCCTCATAAAGTGCAACATCTCCACTGATACCTGGGAGTCCCTGGCCAAAGACCTCCCTAAATGGAGGATGTGCATCTGGGAAAGTGCTGAGCACCGAGAGTCTCATTGCCAAGAGCATGCAGAAATCAAGCGCAGGCAGTGGAAAGAGCGTGCGGCAAACCAGTCCCACCCACCCTTTCCCACAACGACTATCTGTCCGTCACACCTGTGACAGGGACTGTTCAGCCACCTAAGGACTCATTTTGATTCTGAGGGACTGCCTATGATGATGATGATGTACTAAATCTTATACCAAACTGAATTTGCAACATTCACAACCAATTTATTAATTATTTATGAAAACTGAATTTTTAGTTAGGAGCTGTCACAAATACCACAGGACTGGTATCAATTGTTAAACAGCAAAACTTGAACAAAAATGTGATTTTTCTTTTAACAATGGAACCGAAGGGATACTGCTGCTATGGAATTAATCATTTTCATTTTGGGTACTTAGCATCACAATGATGTAATCCTAGCTGAGTTGTAGCATGGTTAACTGCAAAATAAAACTCCCTTGACACCACCCCAACAATGTCCCATGGTGCCAAATGCAGAAGAACACCCTGCTACACCACTCCCACATCAGCCATCCTGTAGCCCAGCAATATCCAACACACGGCCCAGGAGCTCCTTTCATCTGGGCCTGTGTCTTCTAATGTTAAATGCACAAAGCCAGTTTCAACTAACCATTGTTGAAATCAGCCTTGTACGCTTAATACAAGATGGTGCTGATGCTCAGTCGCAGCCGGCTAGGGTTTCTGGGCCCGGAGAACTGGAAAAGTTTGTTTCTTGTTTGGTGGATTTAGCCCAATTAGGTAATTGCCTTTTTGCATCAATCTCACCACCAATTCAAATTTTAAAAGAGTTTAGGCTGAAACTTCCAGTTTTCCAGCTTCAAGGGAAAGGAAAATGGGGACGACAGACAAGGGAGAGAAGAATAAAGGGAAGAGGAGGGCGGCTTGATTTTGTTTTCATGTTTGAGGCTTAAATTTTTAGTGCAAGAGTCTCAGTTTTGCGTTGAGAATCTGGCTTTTTGTGCATTCGTGGTAATAGTTTTGTGTGTATGGGGAATCTAATTTATTGTGTTTGTGGAGCCTTGCAATTTGTGTATGGGGTTGTCTGAATTCTCAGTGCATCAGGCAGCCTCCTACTCACTGGTTTCGATAGTAGCATTCAGCCCCATGCTCATAAAACTGGACGTTCCTTCTGTAAACCTTCAGTGAGATTGCCAATTTTGTGCTGTGTACACCAAATCCACTAGGAACTGCTTTGAACAGCCGAGAGGATTCTTACAGCCAACAGAGACTGGGCTGAACCCAAGTCCCAGAAGTGAAACCCATTGCATTAGTCAGTGTCGTGTGATTTTTTTCTTTCTCATGAAATAGCAATGACCATATGTACTGGAAAACTCAAATTATGAATGTTATGCCAGAACTCAAAGGAAGCAAAAATACTTGTTGAAATCATTCTATTAAATGTAGATGCAAATAATTCCCATACGTGGTAGTTTAGGAATGTGTTCAAACATTTCCACTTACATCAATGGAACTCTATTCCTCCCAATATGATACTTAGGTGACAGAATTTCAGCTGTTTCTTACTATGGGCCCAAGTTTCCACACACGCCTAGAACGGCGCAGTCCCGACCTGGACGCCCGTTTTTCGCGCCACAAAGTGCGCCTAAAAAAATCCTCCGTATTCTCCACCTCCCTGCAGGTCCTCTGGCCCTCGGCTCGGCGCAGCACGAGCTGTGGGGGGGGGGCGGAGCCAGGTCCCTGCGCTGAAAACAATGCCGGGACCTCTGCACATGCGCGCTACAGTGGGCACGCATGTGCAGTAGCTCCAGGCGCCCAAAACTGCGTGGGAGGGGCCGAAGCACGCAGCCCCTAGCCCTGGCCGAATGGCCTCACTGGGGCTGCGTGAATAAGGCTCCTCCCACGCCCAGCTCCTGCTTCACCCCCCGACCAGACCCGACACCCGCTCCCCACCCCCCGCCTCCGGACCGGAACCGACACCCGCTACCCCCCCCCCCGGACTGGACCCGACCCGATTACCGCTCCGCCGCCCCCCCCCCCCGACTGGACCCGACCCGACTCCCGCTGCCGCACCGCCCCCCCCCCCCCACCCCCCCACCCCACCGACTGGACCCGACCCGACTCCCGCTCCGCCCCCCCGCCGACTGGACCCGCGCTCCTGCTCCCGGACTGGATCTGACCTGACCTCCCCCTCTCTCTCTTTCCCCCCCCCATCTCTCTCTCTCTCTCTCTCTCCCCCCCATCTCTCTCTCCCCCCCCATCTCTCTCTCTCTCTCTCTCTCTCCCCCTCCCCTCTCTCTCTCTCTCTTTCTCTTCCCCCCCCTCTCTCTCTCTCTTTCCCCCCCTCTCTCTCTCTCTCTCTCTCTCTTCCCCCCCTCTCTCTCTCTCCCCCCTCTCTCTCTCTCTCTTTCCCTCTTCCCCCCCTTCTCTCTCTCTCTCTCTCTTTCCCCCCCTCTCTCTCTCTCTCTCTCTCTCTTTCCCCCCCTCTCTCTCTCTTCTCCCCCCCCCCTCTCTCTCTCTCTCTCCCCTCTCCCCCCTCCCTCTCTCTCTCTCTCTCTCTCCCTCTCTCCCTCCCCCCGACCCGAACCGAACCTCCCCTCCCCGACCCAACGCCACCTACCTGTAAATCTGGTGCTGGGGACGGGCCCTGCCCGAAGTCTCGGGCCGGCCCGTTCAGCCTTCGGTTCACACAGGTAGGAAGATGGTTTATTTAATCTTTTCTTTGCTTATAAATGTTTATTCAGGTTGGATTTATTTGTATAATATTTGTATAAGTATAAATAAGGATTTATTATAGAATTTAATGACTTCCCTTCCCCCCCCAACCTCGTTCTGGACGCCTAATTTGTAACCTGCGCCTGATTTTTTAATGTGTAGAACAGGTTTTTTCAGTTCTACAAAAATCGTACGTTTTCACTGTGGAAACTTTGAAATCAGGCATCAGTGGCCGGACACGCCCCCTTTTGAAGAAAAAATTCTGTTCCAAAGTGTAACTGTTCTACCTGACTAGAACTGCAGAAAAAAAATTGTGGAGAATTGCGATTTCTAAGATAGTCCGTTCTCCACCAGTTGCTCCTAAAAATCAGGCGCAAATCATGTGGAAACTTGGGCCCTATATATCAATGTCAAATGATACAGTTTGAAGGAATAATAGAGATGAAGGGCCCAAGTTTCGGGTCGCGCCTAGAACGGCGAAGCCCCAACCTGGACGCCTGTTTTTCGCGCCACAAAGTGCGCCTAAAAAATACTTAACGATTCTCCGGCTCCCTGCAGGCCCTCTGGAGCTGGGCGCGGCGCAGCACGAGCTGTGGGGGGCAGAGCCAGGTCCCTGCGCTGAAAACAGTGCCGGGACCTCTGCACATGCGCGCTACAATGGGCGCGGATGTGCAGTAGCTCCAGGCACCCAAAACTGTATGGAAGGGGCCCCGAAGCATGCAGCCCCTAGCCCTGGCCGAATGGCCTCACTGGGGCTGCATGGATCAGGCTGCAACTCCCAAACCCAGCTCTTGCTTCCTCCCAACCCGACCTGCCTCCTCCCCCGGACCGGACCCGACTCGACTCCCGTTCCCCCCCTGAACCCGACCCGACTCCCTCCCGCACCTGACCCAACTGCCACCCCGCCCCCGACCCAACTCCCGCTCCCCCCCCGGATCCGACCCGACTCCCACTCACCCCCCAACCCCCCGGACACCTACCTGTAAATCCAGTGCTGGGGGCGGGCCCCGCCCAAAGTCTTGGGCCCGGCCAGGCCCGTTCAGCCTCCCTCCCCGCCCCCCTCACTCCCTTCTCCCCCCCCCTTCTCTCCCCCCATCCTCCTCTCCCTCCCCTCTCCTCGCTGTCAGAAACACAGACACTGACAGAGTGTGAGAGACACACACACAGACAGACAGAGAGAGAAATAGAGACACTGACAGAGACACACTGGGGGGTGGGGGCCTCCCAGCACGGTGTTGGAGGGCTGCTGGTGCTGCAGTCGGTAAGTAGAAAATTTTTTAATTTTTTAATAATTTTTTTGGATTGATTTATTGGTTGATTTATTGATGTATTTATCATTTATTATTGATGATGGCGCTTTATTTGTAAAACTGAAGTGTTTAATGTTTGTAAACTTCCCTTTAAACCCCACCCCCATTCCCTATGCCTGATTTGTAACCTACGCCTGATTTTCTAAGTGTATGCAAGGTTTTTCTGAGCGTACAAAAATCTACACTTACTCCATTCTAAGTTAGTTTGGAGTAAGTTTTAGAAACATAGAAAATAGCTGCAGGAGTAGGCCATTCGGCCCTTCTAGCCTGCACCGCCATTCAATGAGTTCATGGCTGAACATGCAACTTCAGTACCCCATTCCTGTTTTCGCGCCATACCCCTTGATCCCCCTAGTAGTAAGGACTTCATCGAACTCCTTTTTGAATAAATTTTGTGAATTGGCCTCAACAACTTTCTGTGGTAGAGAATTCCACAGGTTCACCACTCTCTGGGTGAAGAAGTTTCTCCTCATCTCGGTCCTAAATGGCTTACCCCTTATCCTTAAACTGTGACCCCTGGTTCTGGACTTCCCCAACCAAGGGAACATTCTTCCTGCATCTAACCTGTCTAAACCCGTCACAATTTTAAACGTTTCTATGAGGTCCCCTCTCATTCTTCTGAACTCCAGTGAATACAAGCCCAGATGATCCAGTCTTTCTTGATAGGTCAGTCCCGCCATCCCGGGAATCAGTCTGGTGAACCTTCGCTGCACTCCCTCAATAGCAAGAATGTCCTTCCTCAAGTAACTGTACACAATACTCCAGGTGTGGCCTCACCAAAGCCCTGTACAACTGTAGCAACACCTCCCTGCCCCTGTACTCATATCCCCTCGCTATGAAGGCCAACATGCCATTTGCTTTCTTAACCGCCTGCTGTACCTGCATGCCAACCTTCAATGACTGATGTACCATGACACCCAGGTCTCGTTGCACCTCCCTTTTTCCTAATCTGTCACCATTCAGATAATAGTCTGTGTCTCTGTTTTTACCACCAAAGTGGATAATCTCACATTTATCCACATTATACTTCATCTGCCATGCATTTGCCCACTCACCTAACCTATCCAAGTCACTCTGCAGCCTCATAGCATCCTCTTCGCAGCACACACTGCCACCCAACTTAGTGTCATCCGCAAATTTGGAGATACTACATTTAATTCCCTCGTCTAAATCATTAATGTACAGTGTAAACAGCTGGGGCCCCAGCACAGAACCTTGCGGTACCCCACTAGTCACTGCCTGCCATTCTGAAAAGTACCCATTTACTCCTACTCTTTGCTTCCTGTCTGACAACCAGTTCTCAATCCATGTCAGCACACTACCCCCAATCCCATGTGCTTTAACTTTGCACATTAATCTCTTGTGTGGGACCTTGTCGAAAGCCTTCTGAAAGTCCAAATATACCACATCAACTGGTTCTCCCTTGTCCACTCTACTGGAAACATCCTCAAAAAATTCCAGAAGATTTGTCAAGCATGATTTCCCTTTCACAAATCCATGCTGACTTGGACCTATCATGTCACCTCTTTCCAAATGCGCTGCTATGACACCCTTAATAATTGATTCCATCATTTTACTCACTACTGAGGTCAGGCTGACCGGTCTATAATTCCCTGTTTTCTCTCTCCGTCCTTTTTTAAAAAGTGGGGTTACATTGGCTACCCTCCACTCGACAGGAACTGATCCAGAGTCCATGGAATGTTGGAAAATGACTGTCAATGCATCCGCTATTTCCAAGGCCACCTCCTTAAGTACTCTGGGATGCAGTCCATCAGGCCCTGGGGATTTATTGGCCTTCAATCCCATCAATTTCCCCAACACAATTTCCCGACTAATTAGGATTTCCCTCAGTTCCTCCTCCTTACTAGACCCTCTGACCCCTTTTATATCCGGAAGGTTATTTGTGTCCTCCTGAGTGAATACCGAACCAAAGTACTTGTTCAATTGGTCTGCCATTTCTTTGTTCCCCGTTATGACTTCCCCTGATTCTGACTGCAGGGGACCTACGTTTGTCTTTACTAACCTTTTTCTCTTTACATATCTATAGAAACTTTTGCAATCCGTCTTAATGTTCCCTGCAAGCTTCTTCTCGTACTCCATTTTCCCTGCCCTAATCAAACCCTTTGTCCTCCTCTGCTGAGTTCTAAATTTCTCCCAGTCCCCGGGTTCGCTGCTATTTCTGGCCAATTTGTATGCCAATTCCTTGGCTTTAATACTATCCCTGATTTTCCTTGATAGCCACGGTTGAGCTACCTTCCCTTTTTAATTTTTACGCCAGACAGGAATGTACAATTGTTGTAGTTCATCCATGCGGTCTCTAAATGTCTACCATTGCCCATCCACAGTCAACCTCTTAAGTATCATTAGCCAATTCACGCCTCATACCTTCAAAGTTACCCTTCTTTAAGTTCTGGACCATGGTCTCTGAATTAACTGTTTCATTCTCCATCCTAATGCAGAATTCCACCATATTATGGTCACTCTTCCTCAAGGGGCCTCGCACGAGATTGCTAATTAATCCTCTCTCATTACACAACACCCAGCCTCCCCCCTAGTTGGTTCCTCGACATATTGGTCTAGAAAACCATCCCTTATGCACTCCAGGAAATCCTCCTCCACCGTATTGCTTCCAGTTTGGCTAGCCCAATCTATGTGCATATTAAAGTCACCCATTATAACTGCTGCACCTTTATTGCATGCACCCCTAATTTCCTGTTTGATGCCCTCCCCAACATCACTACTACTGTTTGGAGGTCTGTACACAACTCCCACTAACGTTTTTTGTCCTTTGGTGTTCTGCAGCTCTACCCATATAGATTCCACACCATCCAAGCTAATGTCCTTCCTAACTATTGCATTAATCTCCTCCTTAACCAGCAATGCTACCCCACCTCCTTTTCCTTTTATTCTATCCTTCCTGAATGTTGAATACCCCTGGATGTTGAATTCCCAGCCCTGATCATCCTGGAGCCCCGTCTCTGTAATCCCAATCACATCATATTTGTTAACATCTATTTGCACAGTTAATTCATCCACCTTATTACGGATACTCCTTGCATTAAGACACAAAGCCTTCAGGCTTGTTTTTTTTAAACACCCGTTGTCCTTTTAGAATTTTGCTGTACAGTGGCCCTTTTTGTTCTTTGCCTTGGGTTTCTCTGCCCTCCACCTTTCCTCATCTCCTTTCTGTCTTTTGCTTTTGCCTTCTTTTTGTCTCCCTGCATTGATTCCCATCCCCCTGCCATATTAGTTTAACTCCTCCTCAACAGCACTAGCAAACACTCCCCCTTGGACATTGGTTCTGGTCCTGCCCAGGTGCAGACCGTCCGGTTTGTACTGGTCCCACCTTCCCCAGAACCGGTTCCAATGCCCCAGGAATTTGAATCCCTCCCTGCTGCACCACTGCTCAAGCCATGTATTCATCTGCGCTATCCTGCGATTCCTACTCTGACTAGCACGTGGCACTGGTAGCAATCCTGAGATTACTACTTTTGGAGGTCCTACTTTTTAATTTAGCTCCTAGCTCCTTAAATTCGTTTCGTAGGACCTCATCCCTTTTTTTAACCTATGTCGTTGGTACCAATGTGCACCACGAAAACTGGCTGCTCTTCCTCCCTTTTTAGAATGTCCTGCACCCGCTCTGAGACATCCTTGACCCTTGCACCAGGGAGGCAACATACCATCCTGGAGTCTCGGCTGCGGCCGCAGAAACGCCTATCTATTCCCCTTACAATTGAATCCCCTATCACTATCGCTCTCCCACTCTTTTTCCTGCCCTCCTGTGCAACAGAGCCAGCTACGGTGCCATGAACTTGGCTGCTGCTGCCCTCCCCTGATGAGTCATCCCCCTCAACAGTACTCAAAGCAGTGTATCTGTTTTGCAGGGGGATGACCACAGGGGACCCCTGCACTACCTTCCTTGCACTACTCTTCCTGCTGGTCTTCCATTCCCTAGCTGGCTGTGGACCCTTTACCTGCGGTAAGACCAACTCGCTACACGTGCTACTCACGTCATTCTCAGCATCGTGGATGCTCCAGAGTGAATCCACCCTCAGCTCCAATTCCGCAACCTAAACTTTCAAAACAGGCGTAAGTGGCCGGACACACCCACTTTTGAAAAAAAAAAACCTGTTTCAAACTGAAACGGTTCTAACTGACTAGAACTGGAGCAAACTAAATGCCGAGAATTGCAATTTCTAAGATACTCCATTCTAAACCAGTTGCTCGAAAAGAACAGGAGCAACTCAGGCTGAAACTTGGCCCCGAAAAGACTGGAGATAAGGGGAAGACAGAGTTATTAGGCAGATTTTTTTTGATACCAGGTGGATAATTGGACTTTGGGCAGAACGAGTGTTTGGAGCCAATTATTTGCTTGATGAAATCTTCCCAGTTTGAGTGTGAAACCCTTTTCACTCCACATAGAATTGAAATCTTTCAATTCAGCCAATCACCTTTCCAGCCATCACTTTCATCAGAATGTCCTCCATGTTAATCAGAATTAGACCTAATCAGAAAAATTCTACAAGCTCAAGATAGAACAAAAATGTGGTTTGATATTTTTAACATATACTGTAGTTAACTGTTTACCCATGACAAGTTCCTATACCAGTAATCTAATGACTGATCCATTTAGCAATGACACCCTTCAAAAACAGAATACCAGATTTTCCTTACTTTTGGAAGAATTTGAAACCTATCTCCCCTCATGCTCTCTCCAAGCTCACCTTGTCCACGAGATCCACCTCCCGCTCCCTCAACCCTATTCCCACTAAACTGACCATCCAATTTCCCTTCCTGGCCCCATGTTAGCTGATATTGTTAACAGTTCTCTCTCCTCGGGTACTGTCCTCCTCACCTTCAAATCTGCTGTCATCAGCCCTCTTCCTCCAAAAGACCAGCCCATGACCAATTGTCCCTCTAACATTTTTTGGGTACGTAGCCCCTTTAACAGGTTGCACGGCCCATTCAAACCAGTAGTAGTTTTTCCTTTTAAACGCCACTGAATGGTCTGAGCGGGACTTCCAGACCGCTGCCTGGCCACGTAGCTTAACATGAACATTATCCTTGATTCCCTCTGTCCTTGCAAACTACCGCCCCATCTCACTTTCCTCTCCAAAGTCCTCGAACATGCTGTTGCATCCCAAATCTGTGCCCATCTTTCCCAAAACTCCACGTTTGAATACCTCCAATCAGGTTTCCGCACCGCCCTAGTACCAAAGTCTTATCAAAGTCACAACTGACATCCTATGTCAGTGACCGTGATAAAGTATCCCTCCTCATCCTTCTCAATCGGTCTGCAGGTTGATCACACTATCCTCCTCCATGCCTCTCCTCTGTTGTCCAGCAGGGTGGGGCTGTATTCGCCTTGTCCATTCTTATCTATCCAGTCGTGGCCAGAGAATCACCTGCAACGGTTTTTCTTTCCGCTCCCGCACTGTTACCTCTGGTGTCCCCGAAGGGTCTATTGTTGGCTCCCTCCTATTTCTTATCTGCATGTTGCCCCTTGGCATCATCATCCGAAAACACAGCATCAGTTTCCATGTGTACACTGACGATATCCAGCCCCACCTCACCACCATTTCTCTCAACCCCTCTACTATCTCTAAATTGTCTAACTGCTTGTCCAACATCCAATATTAGAGGAGCAGAAATTTTCTCCAACTAAATATTGGGAAGACCGAAGTCATTGCATTTGGCCCCCGCCACAAACTCCGTGCCCTAGCCACCGACTCTAACCCTCTGCCTGGCAACTGCCAGAAGCGGAACCAGACTGTTCGCAACCGTGGTGTTATATTTGACCCAGAGTTCAGCTTCCGACCACCAAAATCCCCCGTAAGCTGTACTGCTTTCTGAACAGCCTGCTTCCCCCAATGAGTGGCCCATTCAAATTTTTGCGTATGCCCAGTATGTGGTAACAGTTTAATTCCAAATCAACTACTTTAAATCAGCCTTCTGCTCCATCTAGAACCAGTAGATAGTTAAGAATTGTCAAAACTCATCAAATATATGCCGAGCAAATTAGAGATCTATTTGTTGCAGAATTTACTTCAATCATCAGCATAATAAATAAGCACCATTAATTTTTCCATTTTTTTCCCCCGAGTAGTGAATTTTAACCTTTGCAAAAGTGAACCACAATGTTGAAGAATGACAGCGTCAAGCACAGAGTCAAAGTTCTCTCTACCGTACCTTCCCAATGTGCCCAACTCTCCAACCTCAGAAGTTCCCTTTGTGCAAGTGTTTCTATTCTCCAAACTACTATTAATATAGTTTATCATTTACATGCCTAAAATTTACATCCTCTGGATATTAATAGGAAATTTCTTCTGCTGGGAGCTGCAAAATTCACATTCAGAAAGATAGCAAATAATTTGCAGGAACTAGCAAAGAGTCAATTCTTTGTGATAGAACAGCTATGGAATAAAGTAATGCTATCTTTTTGTCAGAACACCAGCATTACCCTTGTTTTCTCCAAGATTCCTATGGTTGATAAATTCCCCTTCCATTTGGTTAGTTTGCCTTGCTATACACTATCTGCAGCTGAGTGAGCAGGAAAGCAAATTGCTCCCAGGTCTCTACCAATGCTAATCTGAAAATGATTGGCAAAAGGTGTGCAAGAACAGCTCTGTACAACTCTCCCTCCGTGTAGGGAAACACCTCGCCTCCATTCAGCACATCCCCACAAAAAAAACAGCAGAGATTTGGAAGACTACAGATAAGGAACAAATCCACACCCTAACACTACAGTGCAATGCATCAAGATTGAAATGAACCATGCAACTCCCCCTGAAAGACAATGCATATTTACACTCAAGGTCAAACTATATTTAGGAAACTCCAGCTTTGGCTTCTTTTAAACAAAGGCAATGGTTTATCAAAGCAGTAAAAGCAATTATCTATTAACCAGCAAGCTTATTTAAATGAATGCCTAGTTATAAAAAAGATACACATGATTTCAATAAACAGCCTAGTTCAAGATCATTATAAGGTTTTCTACATTATAACAGTGACTATACTTCAAAAGTAATTCATTGGCTGTAAAGTGCTTTGAGACGTCCGGTGGTCGTGAAAGATGCTATATAAATCCAAGTCTTTCGTTATTTTAAATATAAGTCTGATAGTGTTTCTGTGTGATACAGAAATACAGTAACTGGACAAATGAACAGAAAATAGTTTGATTTTGAGAACATTGGTGCAAAGAAAGATTTTATTTTATGGCCGAAAATGGCACTTTACTGCATCCTTCATTATCAATAGTAGTCAATTTGTGTGACATTTAAAACAAGCAGTTAAGACCAAGTTTAGTCTTTAGGTGAAGTAGGGTTAAAGGATGGGAAATAATTGGATCGGGGAACGCAGATGTAATTTAGCCCCCATTTTAAAGTCAGACATTCTGTCTTCATTTTAATGCAATATTTTTCTGTTAGTTGGTAATTTGGGAAGCAGAGTTGCAGCATAGGACTTTTTCTGCAGTACAGGCTGAGGAGCTGAGAAGCGCAAAACTGAGGTGCCACAGTGCCATCACTGGCAGCAGGGTGTAATTACAGCGTGATTAGTTTACATAGGCATTTCCATTATAAATTTCAACAAAGGAAAAGATTGACACAGAAAATGTGAACAAAGGCTTTAAAAAATATATTGCAGATATTTCTAATAGTGTAATTTGTATGTTGAGGTTTTATTCAGTAGTATTATTTTGTTTGCAAATTCAGAAATAGCTTTACTTAAGCACAGCAAAACATTTTACTTCAAATTAGAACACATTTTCTGCATTGATATGATTAAATATCTGCAAACACAAATAGCATCTGCCATCAGAATGGATTGTTTTAGTAGGATTGCCAAGTTAACAGCAACTGTCCTCTAATTTGGAAATTTATTTTGAGACTACCCCAAATTATTCCACCTGGACAGCCTAAAGAGAATTAGTGTCCCTCAAATGAGCCTGCTAGTCTCCGAATTACTAGACTAAATACTACAAAAAATTCTCATTAACCAGTATCTGCTGTTTTCTAGTAAAAGCATTCTGATTGGAACCAGAGCTCCTGAACGGCCTATTCAACTTTGATATTCATTTAATTATTTTAATTAATTCATTACTATATTAGAAATTACTAAAATGTTTTAAACAGGAAGAAAGCGATCACAACTGGACAGTTCAGTGAACTTGGTATGTTCCAAATGAAGAATAATTATAGCTGACAATCCTTTACACTTCCAATTAAATGTTATTCACTCTATAAAAAGACAGCCTCTTGTAACTCGATCATGCTGTTTTCTCAGCTACATAAAACAAAGTTAATCATTACATTACCTATGATTAAACTAGAATGATGATGCATCATATCAGAAACATGTCTGAACCTGCCAATAGCATACTGAGAAATGGCCTGGAGGTAATTGTTTTCAATAAGCAGTGTAGTTTATGGTCTCTCTTTTTCTAAACTTACGATGGTCATAACATCTTATATAACAAATAAGAACTTCCTAAAGCAAAAGGAGTGGGCTCCTTACAAACATTACAAATAAAAATATCCCTCTAATGATATAAAAAAAATGGCTTATTTCCATTTGAGCTGACCCTGAAAGTATCAATTTTCTCTTATGGCTTTCAAAAGTGGGAAAAAATGTACATGCTATAGGTACAGTAACCCTCTTTGTGACCTATATTCTTGGTATAAATCTGTTTATACTTGTCTGAGCAGCTTGGCATTTCTGGACCAGGTCAAATTTTGTACTTGGGCCCAAATAGCTTCACGGATGATTGAGTTTCTCTATGAGTGCTTCCGACACTTGCTTAGCTTACTGGAAAGGGCCATTAGAAGGTTAATCCACCAGTTCCTACGCTACACATTCTGGCATGACCAAGGTCTTCAGCTCTCCACATGTGAAGGAGCATTGATTTAAGGGCTAACCTGATGCTCACAGTCAGGGCTTATCATCCTGGAACTGCACCTCAGCCAATTTATTTATACTAGACTGTGAATTTTTGTGCAATTTATCTTTCTAAAATAATGAGATAATACTCAAACTTGTGAATTTCCATGTTGGGCACTATAAATAGAAAAACACAACTGAACGAAAGAGACATGCTGAAATGTGAAAATACCAAATGTCATTCAGTATCCTACATGGCAAGGGTATCCATCAAAACTTTTATCTTCATGGGCTCCATAAGTGCCTATGAGCCTCTGGGATGACATACAAAGATTAGACCTATGCTCCCATTGATATGCATATATCTCAAGCTGCTGATACCAACAGAGTGTTTTGATTGAGGATTTATCCACCATAAAGCAATAGCGTTTAAAAACAGCCTTTTTCTGACCTCCAAACCCAAAAAGTTCAAACCCAAAGTAGCACAGAAGAAATACAAGTACAAATAGGACTGAGTTACCTGGGTTCAGGGGCCACGTGTGCTCCCAGGTTGGACAATCCAGCTCTATGGCAATACCTCCTATAAGGACAGAGCACCATTCTCAACAGATGACTGCAGTGCTCAGATATGTGTTTGACCTATATGTCCAGTATATCAGGTAAATTGTTGCTGTTGTCTGGAATTTTCCTCCAAGGTGCAACATGCAGAACCCAGAATCAAATTCTTGGAACTTGCTATGATGGCAGAGTAAAACACTGACTGTGATCCCTGTTATGCCAAGTTTCCTCAAGTCCAAAACCATATTTTGGCACAGAGCATGCTCCAACAAACTGTGTTACCATCCTTTCCTCTCACAATCATTTGCATGCATCTACTGCACTTCCAACTCCAGGTTCCCTCTCATAAGAACACAAAAATTAGGAGCCCGAGTAAGTCATTCCATCCCTCGAGCCTGCTCCGCCATTTAATAAGATCATGGCTGATCTTCTACCTCAACTCCACTTTCCTGTACTGTCCCCATATTCCTCGATTCCCTTAATAGCCAAAAATCTATCGATCGCTGTCTTGAAAATACTCAACGACTGAGCTTCCACAGCCCTCTGGGGTAGCGAGTTCCAAAGATTCAGCACCCTCTGAGTGAAGAGGTTTCTCCTCATCAGTCCTAAATGGCTGACCCCTTATTCTGAGACTGTAAACCCTGGTTCGAGACTCCTCAACCAGAGGAAACATCCTCCCTGCATTTACCCTGTCAAGTCCTGTAAGAATGTTTCAATGAGATCACCTTTCATTCTTCTAAACTCTAGAGAATATAGGCATTGTCTACTCAATCTCTCCTCATAGGACAATCTTCCCACCCCAGGAATCAGTCTGGTGAACGTTCATTGCACGTCTATGGCAAGTATATCCTTCCTTAGGTAAGAAGACCAAAACTGTACACAATACTCCAGGTGCGGTCTCACCAGCATCCTATATAAATGCAGTAAGATGTCTTTACTCTTGTGCACAAATCCTCTTGTAATAAAGGCCAACATACCATTTGCTTTCTTAATTGCTTGCTGTACCTGCATGTTAACTTTCAGTGATTCATGTACAAGGATACCTAGGTCCCTCGAAACCAACATTTCCCAATCTCTTACCATTTAAAAAATACTCTGCTTTTCAATTTTTCTTACCAAAGTGGATAACTTCACATTTCTCCACATATTGGGCCCAAGTTTCCACATGATTTGCGCCTGATTTTTAGGAGCAATTGGTGGAGAACGGACTATCTTAGAAATCGCAATTCTCCACATTTTTTTTTCTGCAGTTCTAGTCAGGTAGAACAGTTCTACTTTAGAACAGAATTTTTTCTTCAAAAGGGGGCGTGTCCGGCCACTGACACCTGATTTCAAAGTTTCCACAGTGAAAACGTACTCCAAACTAAAGTAGAATGGAGCAAGTGAAGATTTTTGTAGAACTGAAAAAACCTTGTCTACACATTAAAAAATCAGGCGCAGGTTACAAATTAGGCGTCCAGAACGAGGGGGGGGGGGGGGGAAGGGAAGTCATTAAATTCTACAATCAATCCTTATTTATACTTCTACAAATATTATACAAATAAATCCAACCTGAATAAACATTTATAAGCAAAGAAAAGATTAAATAAACCATCTTCCTACCTGTGTGAAAAAGTGCTTCAGCCATCGTTCGAAGGAAACCGCCGTTTGTTGCTGCGCAGGGGAGGGAGGGGTAGGAGACAGCGGCTTGTTGCCGCGCAGGGGAGGGAGGGGAAGGAGACAGCGGCTTGTTGCCGCGCAGGGGAGGGAGGGGAAGGAGACAGCGGCTTGTTGCCGTGCAGGGGAGGGAGGGGAAGGAGACAGCGGCTTGTTGCCGCGCAGGAGAGGGAGGGGAAGAAGACAGCGGCTTGTTGCCGTGGAGGGAGGGGAGGGGAAGGAGACAGTGAGAATGGAAGCCTCAGTGCTGATGGCAATGTGGTTTTATTAAAAAATGTTCAAAAATTAAACAGCTACAAAGAACTACAAAAATGGCCGAGTGCCAATGTTTTTTTTCACACTGAGATCGCGCGAGCGCTTCAACGCGCACGCGCAGCGTTGACGGCAGGAAAAAAACTAATTTAAATAGTACCCGCCCCCTCCCACTTACAAAATCGGCGCGAGTGTAGGCTCCACCCCCCTGCACGCCGCGCCAGGCAGACAAGGAACTGCAGAACGCTCCAGAATCGCGATTTTTTTTTTTTAGGCGCCGTTATAGGCGCGAAAAACGGGCGCCCAGCTCGGAGGGGCACCCGTTTTTTTTCGTGTGGAAACTTGGGCCCATTCGGCCTCAGTTGCTCCTGATGTTTTGGAGCAACTGGTGTAGAACGGAGTATCTTAGAAATTCAAATTCTCAGCATTTAGTTTGCTCCAGTTCTAGTCAGTTGCAACAGTTTCACTTTGGAACAGAATTTTTTTTCAAAAGGGGGCGTGTCCGGCCACTTATGCCTGTTTTCAAAGTTTCAGCAGTGGAAACTTACTCCAAACTAACTTAGAATAGAGTAAGTTAAGATTTTTATACGCTCGTAAAAACCTTGTCTACACTTTAGAAAATCAGGCGTAGGTTACAAATCAGGCGTAGGGAATGGGGGGCGGGGTTTAAAGGGAAGTTTACAAACATTAAACACTTCAGTTTTACAAATGAAGAGCCATCATCAATAAGAAATGATAAAAACATCAATAAATCAACCAATATCTACTTACTGACTGCAGCACCGGGAGCCCTCCAACAGCGTGCTGGGATGCCCCCCCCCCCCCCCCAGTGTGTCTCTGTGTTTCTGACAGCGAGGGGATGGGGGAGAGGGGCGAGGGATGGGGGGGAGAAGGGCGAGGGATGGGGGGGAGAAGGGCGAGGGATGGGGGGGGAGAAGGGCGAGGGATGGGGGGGGGAGAAGGGCGAGGGATGGGGGGGGAGAAGGGCGAGGGATGGGGGAGGAGAAGAGCGAGGGATGGGGGAGGAGAAGGGCGAGGGATGGGGGGAGGAGAAGGGGAAGGGAGGGAGAAGGGAAAGGGGGGAGGGGAGAGGAGGAGGGGAAGAAGAAGGGGAAGGGGGGGAGAGGAGAAGGGGAAGGGGGGGAGAGGAGAAGGGGAAGGGGGGGAGAGGAGAAGGGGAAGGGGGGGAGAGGAGAAGGAGAAGGGGGGGAGAGGAGAAGGGGAAGGGGGGGAGAGGAGAAGGGGAAGGGGGGGAGAGGAGAAGGAGAAGGGGGGGAGAGGAGAAGGGGAAGGGGGGGAGAGGAGAAGGGGAAGGGGGGGAGAGGAGAAGGGGAAGGGGGGGAGAGGAGAAGGGGAAGGGGGGGGAGAGGAGAAGGGGAAGGGGGGGAGAGGAGAAGGGGAAGGGGGGGAGAGGAGAAGGGGAAGGGGGGGAGAGGAGAAGGGGAAGGGGGGAGAGGAGAAGGGGAAGGGGGGGAGAGGAGAAGGGGAAGGGGGGGAGAGGAGAAGGGGAAGGGGGGGAGAGGAGAAGGGGAAGGGGGGGAGAGGAGAAGGGGAAGGGGGGGAGAGGAGAGGAGAAGGGGAAGGGGGGAGAGGAGAAGGGGAAGGGGGGGGAGAGGAGAGGAGAAGGGGAAGGGGGGGAGAGGAGAAGGGGAAGGGAGGGAGGAGAAGAGGAGGGGAAGAGGGGGGGAGAAGAAGGGGAAGGGGGGGAGAGGAGAAGGGGAAGGGGGGAGAGGAGAAGGGGAAGGGGGGGAAGAGGAGAAGAGGAAGGGGGGGAAGAGGAGAAGGGGAAGGGGGGGAGGAGAAGGGGAAGGGGAGGGAGAGGAGAAGGGGAAGGGGGGGAGAGGAGAAGGGGAAGTGGGGGGAAGAGGAGAAGGGGAAGGGGGGGAAGAGGAGAAGGGGAAGGGGGGAGAGGAGAAGGGGAAGGGGGGGGAGAGGAGAAGGGGAAGGGGGGGAGAGGAGAAGGGGAAGGGGGGGAGAGGAGAAGGGGAAGGGGGGGAGAGGAGAAGGGGAAGGGGGGGAGAGGAGAAGGGGAAGGGGGGTCGAGGAGAAGGGGAAGGGGGGTAGAGGAGAAGGGGAAGGGGGGTAGAGGAGAAGGGGAAGGGGGGGTGAGGAGAAGGGGAAGGGGGGGTGAGGAGAAGGGGAAGGGGGGGTGAGGAGAAGGGGAAGGGGGGGAGAGGAGAAGGGGAATGGGGGGAGAGGAGAAGGGGAAGGGGGGAGAGGAGAAGGGGAAGGGGGGAAAGGAGAAGGGGGGAAAGGAGAAGGGTAAGGGGGGGGAAAGGAGAAGGGGGGAAAGGAGAAGGGTAAGGGGGGGGAAAGGAGAAGGGGGGAAAGGAGAAGGGTAAGGGGGGGGAAAGGAGAAGGGGGGAAAGGAGAAGGGTAAGGGGGGGAAAGGAGAAGGGGGGAAAGGAGAAGGGTAAGGGGGGGGAAAGGAGAAGGGGGGAAAGGAGAAGGGTAAGGGGGGGGAAAGGAGAAGGGGGGAAAGGAGAAGGGTAAGGGGGGGGAAAGGAGAAGGGTAAGGGGGGGGAAAGGAGAAGGGGGGAAAGGAGAAGGGGGGAAAGGAGAAGGGTAAGGGGGGGGAAAGGAGAAGGGTAAGGGGGGGGAAAGGAGAAGGGTAAGGGGGGGGAAAGGAGAAGGGTAAGGGGGGGGAAAGGAGAAGGGTAATGGGGGGGAAAGGAGAAGGGTAAGGGGGGGGAAAGGAGAAGGGTAAGGGGGGGGAAAGGAGAAGGGTAAGGGGGGGGAAAGGAGAAGGGTAAGGGGGGGGAAAGGAGAAGGGTAAGGGGGGGGAAAGGAGAAGGGGTGGGGGGAAAGGAGAAGGGGTGGGGGGAAAGGAGAAGGGGTGGGGGGAAAGGAGAAGGGGTGGGGGGAAAGGAGAAGGGGTGGGGGGAAAGGAGAAGGGGTGGGGGGAAAGGAGAAGGGTGGGGGGAAAGGAGAAGGGGTGGGGGGAAAGGAGAAGGGGTGGGGGAAAGGAGAAGGGGTGGGGGAAAGGAGAAGGGGTGGGGGGAAAGGAGAAGGGGTGGGGGGAAAGGAGAAGGGGTGGGGGGAAAGGAGAAGGGGTGGGGGGAAAGGAGAAGGGGTGGGGGGAAAGGAGAAGGGGTGGGGGGAAAGGAGAAGGGGTGGGGGGAAAGGAGAAGGGGTGGGGGGAAAGGAGAAGGGGCGGGGGGGAAAGGAGAAGGGGTGGGGGAAAGGAGAAGGGGTGGGGGGAAAGGAGAAGGGGTGGGGGGAAAGGAGAAGGGGTGGGGGGAAAGGAGAAGGGGTGGGGGGAAAGGAGAAGGGGTGGGGGGAAAGTAGAAGGGGTGGGGGGAAAGGAGAAGGGGTGAGGGGAAAGGAGAAAGGGTGGGGGGAAAGGAGAAAGGGTGGGGGGAAAGGAGAAGGGGTGGGGGAAAGGAGAAGGGGTGGGGGGAAAGGAGAAGGGGTGGGGGGAAAGGAGAAGGGGTGGGGGGAAAGGAGAAGGGGTGGGGGGAAAGGAGAAGGGGTGGGGGGAAAGGAGAAGGGGTGGGGGGAAAGGAGAAGGGGGGGGAGGCTGAACGGGCCGGGCCCAAGACTTCGGGCAGGGCCCGTCCCCAGCACCAGATTTACAGGTAGGTAGCGTTGGGTCGGGTCGGGTCCGGGGTCGGGAGCGCGGGTCGGGTCGGGGGGAGCGTGGGTCGGTTCAGGGGGAGCGCGGGCCGGGGTCGGGGGGGTCAAGGGAGGTCGGTTCGGTTCGAGTCGGAGGGAGAGGGAGGTCAGGTCGGGTGGGGGGGGGGGTGCGCGGGTCGGTTCGGTTCGGGGGGAGGGAGAGGGAGGTCAGGTTGGGTGGTGGGGTGCGGGAGCGGGGGTGAGCGCCGTTCCGGTCCGGTCCGGGGGCAGAGGGGAAGGAAGCGGGAGTTGGGTCGGTGTCGGGGTTGGGTCCGGTCCGGGGGCAGGGGGGAAGCGGGAGTCGAGTCAGGTCGGGAGGAAGCAGGAGCTGGGCGTGGGAGGCAGCCTTATGCACGCAGCCCCAGTGAGGCCATTCGGCCAGGGCTAGGGACTGCATGCTTCGGGCCCCTCCCACACAGTTTTGGGCGCCTGGAGCTACTGCACATGCGCGCCCACTGTAGCACACATGTGCAGAGGTCCCAGCACTGTTTTCACCGCAGGGACCTGGCTCCGCCCCCTACAGCTCGTGCTGCGCCGTGCCTGACTCAAGAGGACCAGCAGGGAGCCGGAGAATCTAAGTTTTTTTTAGGCGCACTTTGTGGCGCGAAAAACGGGCGTCCAGGTCGGGGCTGCGCCGTTCTAGGCGCGGCCCGAAACTTGGGCCCTGTATTCCATTTGCCATATTCTTGCCCATTCACTTAGCTGGTCTAGATCCCCTTGAAGCTTCTTTGCATCCTCCTCACAACTTACATTCCCACTTAGCTTTGTATCATCAGCAAACTTGGATATATTACATTTGGTCCCCTCATCCAAATCATGAATATAAATTGGGGCCCAAGCACTGATCCTTGCTGAACCCCACTACTTACAGCCTGCCAACCCGAAAATGACCCGTTTATCCCTACTCTGTTTTCTGTCCGTTAACCATGCTCATACAGGTGCAACTCCGAAAACTGGAATTGCCCGAAAACCGGACATTTTGCGCATAGCTGATAGAGTCGTCTGGAATTATTGTCCGAAAACCGGACATTTCTGAGGCAAAACCCAAAATCTGGCATGGATTTGGTCGAAGATTCCCGGATTTCAGACAAGAAAATAAAGTCTGAAATCCGGAATCCTCGACTAAATACGTGCTGGATTTCGGGTTTTGCCGGATTTCAGACCTCACTGCTCAAAACCAGGCACGGATTCGGTCGAGGATTCCAGATTTCAGATTACTGATTTTCTTGTCTGAAATCCGGAAAAACCCAAAACCGGAACGGACTCCGTCCTAAGGATTCCAAATTTCGGATGTTGTACCTGTATATTAGAGACCATGTGGATAATCTATGTGCGGAGGCGTAAGATGTTGGTATGGTTCTTAATGAATACTTTACGTCTGTTTTCACAAAGGAAAGGGGCAATGCAGATACTGCTATCGTGGAGGAGTGTGAAATTCTGGATGAAATAAACAAACAGTGAGAGAGGAGGTATTAAAGGGTTTCGCGGCTTTGAAAGTGGATAAAGCCCTAGGCCCGGATGAAATGCATCCCAGGCTGTTGAGCCAAGCAAAAGAGGAAATAGCAGAGGCCTTGACCATCATTTTCCAGTCCACTTTGGATTCAGGCATAGAAACATAGAAAATAGGTGCAGGAGTAGGCTATTCAGCCCTTTGAGCCTGCACTACCATTCGATAAGATCATGGCTGATCATTCCCTCAGTACCCCTTTCCTGCTTTCTCTCCATATCCCTTGATCCCTTTAGCCATATGGGCCATATCTAACTCCCTCTTGAATATATCCAATGAACTGGCATCAACTCTGCGGCAGGGAATTCCACAGGTTAACAACTCTCTGAGTGAAGAAGTTTCTCCTCATCTCAGTCCTAAATGGCCTACCCCTTATCCTAAGACTGTGTCACCTGGTTCTGGACTTCCCCAACATCGGGAACAATCTACCCGCATCTAACCCGTCCCGTCCCGTCAGAATCTTGTATGTTTTTATGAGATCCCCGCTCATCCTTCTAAACTCCAATGTATAAAGGCCCAGTTGATCCAGTCTCTCCGCATATGTCAGTCCAGCCATCTCTGGAATCAGTCTGGTGAACCTTCGCTGCACTCCCTCAATAACAAGAACGTCCTTCCTCAGATTAGGAGACCAAAATTGAACACAATATTCCAGGTGAGGCCTCACCAAGGCCCTGTACAACTGCAGTAAGGCCTCCATGCTCCTATACTCAAATCCCCTAGCTATGAAGGCCAACATACCATTTGCCTTCTTTACCGCCTGCTGCATCTGTATGCCAACTTTCAATGACTGATGAACCATGACACCCAGGTCTTGTTGCACCTCCCCTTTTCCTAATCTGCCACCATTCAGATAATATTCTGTCTTCGCATTTTTGCCCCCAAAGTGGATAACCTCACATTTATCCACATTATACTGCATCTGCCATGCATTTGCCCACTCTCCTAACCTATCTAAGTCACCCTGCAGCCTCTTAGCGTCCCTCTCACAGCTCACACCGCCACCCAGTTTAGTGTCATGTGCAAATTTGGAGATATTACACTCAATTCCTTCATCCAAATCATTGGTGTGTATTGTAAAGAGCTGGGTTCCCAGCATTGAGCCCTGCGGCACTCCACTGGTCACTGCCTGCCATTCAGAAAAGGACCCGTTTATCCCAACTCTCTGCTTTCTGTCTGCCAACCAATTCTCTATCTACATCAGTATATTACCCCCAATACCATGTGCTTTGATTTTGCACACCAATCTCTTGTGTGGGACCTTGTCAAAAGCCTTTTGAAAGTCCAAATACATCACATCCACTGGTTCTCCCTTGTCCACTCTACTAGCTACATCCTCAAAAAATTCCAGAAGATTTGTCAAGCATGATTTCCCCTTCATAAATCCATGCTGACTTGGACCGATCCTGTCACTGCTTTCCAAATGCGCTGCTATTTCATCCTTAATAATTGATTCCAACATTTTCCCCAGCACTGATGTCAGGCTATGCAGTCTATAATTATCCGCTTTCTCTCTCCCTCCCTTTTTAAAAAGTGGTGTTACATTAACTACCCTCCAGTCCATAGGAACTGATCCCGAGTCAATAAGACTGTTGGAAAATGATCACTAATGCATCCACTATTTCTATTTCTAGGGCCACTTCCTTAAGTACTCTGGGATGCAGACTATCAGGCCCCGGGGATTTATTGGCCTTCAATCCCATCAATTTCCCTAACACAATTTCCTGCCTAATAAGGATATCATTCAGCTCCTCCTTCTCATTCAACCCTCAGTCCCCTCGGAAGGTTATTTGTGTCTTCCTTCGTGAAGACAGAACCAAAGTATTTGTTCAATTGGTTTGCCATTTCTTTGTTCCCCATTATAAATTCACCTGAATCTGACTGCAAGGGACCTACGTTTGTCTTCACTAATCTTTTTCTCTTCACAAACCAAAGAAGCTTTTACAGTCAGTTTTTATGTTCCCGGCAAGCTTCTTCTCGTACTCTATTTTCCCCCTCCTAATTAAACCCTTTGTCCTCCTCTGCTGAATTCTAAATTTCTCCCAGTCCTCAGGTTTGCTGCATTTTCTGGCCAATTTATATGCCTCTTCCTTGGATTTAACACTATCCTTAATTTCCCTTGTTAGCCACGGTTGAGACACCTTCCCCGTTTAATTTTTACTCCAGAGAGGGATGTACAATTGCTGAAGTTCATCCATGGTGCCGGAGTACTGTGAATGTTGCTACCCTTGTTTAAGAAGGGAGAAAGGGATAGGCCGAGTAATTACAGGCCTGTCAGCCTAACCTCAGTGGTGGGAAAATTATTGGAAAAAATTCTGAAGGACAGGATAAATCTACATTTAGAAAGGCAAGGATTAATCAGGGACAGTCAGCACGGATTTGTTAAGGGAAGATCGTGTTTGACTAACCTGATTGAATTTGTCGAGGAGGTAACCAGGAGGGTCGATGAGGGTAGTGCATATGATGTAGTGCATATGGACTTTAGCAAAGCTTTTGATAAGGTCCCACATGGCAGACTGGTCACGAAGGTAAAAGCTCATGGGATCCAGGGCAAAGTGGCAAGTTGGATCCAAAATTGGCTTAGAGGTAGGAAGCAAAGGGTAATGGTTGATGGATGATGGATGTTTGTGTGACTGGAAGGATGTTTCCAGTGGGATTCCGCAGGGCTCAGAACAGGGTTCCTTGCTTTTTGTGGAATACATCAATGATCTAGATTTGAATATAGGGGGCATGATTAAGAAGTTTGCAGATGACACTAAAATTGGCTGTGTGGTTGATAATGAAGAGGAAAGTTGGGGGGTGCAGGATATGTTAAAGTTAAATTTTTACATTATTAAAATTTTTTATTGAATTTTACAATTGTTGTGCAATGTCTTCTAACAACATAAGTTAAAACATTAATGCAACCGGTGTACACCAATGGCCAGGCCAGGCAAGGATAAAATGTAACTCAATGCAAATGCAACTGTTGTCTAACCATAACTGTCCCCAATGTAAGTTCATGCAGTGTTCATTTATCAGCTGTTGGCGCACCAGCTTTGCAGCCACGTAACTCCCACGGGGTTTTTCCAGTCTTCCGGGGGGGGGAGGGGAAAGACGACCATGGATTAATCGCCAGGCTGATTGTCCTCCCCAAGGTCCTCACCAGCCCCCTCATCCTCCTCGTCATCTGCCTCTTCCGCCTCCACTCCTTCCCCGAGGTGGACTGGCAGCCCCATCTGGCAACAATTGTTGTCCTCTTCTTATAGCTAGGTTATGCAACATGCAGCACACCACAATAAACTCAGCGACCTGATCTGGGTGGTATTGTAGGCTTCCTCCAGAGTGGTCCAGGCATCCGAAGCGCTGCTTCAGCACTCCAGTTGTCTTTCCGACGATAGTGTGTGTCGCTATGTGGCTTTCGTTGTAATGCTCTTGGCTTCCGTCTGGGGATTACGCAGGGGGGTCATGAGCCAGCTGGCAACATCCAACCTTCTGGCTGACTGTCAAACAGGTCTGAGACAGCGCTCTCACGCAGGATTTGCGCATCATGGATACTGCCTGGAAAGTTAGCATTAACTGCCAAGATTATTTGGTTGTGGTTGACAACGAGCTGCACATTCAGGGAGTGGAATCCCTTTCAGTTACGAAACACCTCCGCGTTCTGTAAAGGTGCTTTCAGGGAGATGTGCATGCAGTCTATTGCTCTCTGCACCTTGGGGAAGTTTGCTATTCGCGAGAAACCCAAAGCCCTCTCGGTCTGTGCCTCCCTGGTCATAGGGAAGTTTATAAAGTCCATCCTGCGGGCTTAAAGGGCTTCAGTCACCTGTCGAATGCAACAGTATGTGGCGTGCTGAGAGATACCACAGATGTCGCCAACTGAAGCCTGAAAGGAGCCCGATGCGTAGAAGGATAGTGCCGCAGTAATCTTTACCTCAATGGGCAATGCGGTCCTGATGGTGCTGGTAGGCTGCAGATCTCTCTTGATGAGCTGGCATATCTCATCGATGACCTCCTTCCAGAAGCGCAGCCTCCTAAGGCACGCGTTATCAGACAAGTTGAGGTAAGATTACTTTTCCCTGTAAGTTCGTCGGCTGTACGTTCTCCTCCTCCACCTCTGCATTAGTCTGCCACCTCTTCGATTGGTCCCGTCACTAAACCCTTCACTCAATACAACTTCAGATGCCAGCATGTGAGCACTTATAAGTAATGGTAGAGAAGCTACAGGCCCCAAGACTATCACTATTATCACTATCACCATCACTGATGTTATAAATACCCTTGGTACTAAAATATAAATTATAAATATACATATAAATATAACTAAGTATAAATGTGAGTGGATCTATCAGTAAAAGACCCTTAAATAACTCAAATTATAAGCCCCTTGTTTAAGCTGCCTCCTTACTTCCTCCAACATTCAAAATGGCATCCGTTGTGCCGAGTTCTGTGAGGATGGCCAGGTAAAAGCAGCTTTTCGGCGAGCAATCAGCCCGGCAAAGTGTGGGCGATGTGCTGAAAGTTGCGCTGGGCGATGTGCAGGCGATCACCTCGGCGATGTGATCTGGAAGTTGGGCCGGCAATTTTCCGGCCTAACTTTCCACTTTTACATCAAAATGGGCGAAAGCCTGCCGTTTTGGGAGATATATGGGCACTAACCCAGCGATGTGAAGTGGAAAGTCTAGCCCTATGTTTCTATTACCCCCAATTTTGTTTAATAACCTCTTGCGTGGCATCTTGTCAAATGCCTTCTGAAAATCCAAATACACCACATCCACCAGTTCCCCTTATCTCTTCTACTAGTTACATCTGAAAAAACCTAACCAATTTGTCAAACATGATTTCCCTTTCATAAATCCGTGTTAACTCTGCCCAATCCTATTATTATTTTCTAAGTGTCCTGTTACCACGTTCTTAATAATAGATTCTAACATTTTCCCTGTGACTGATGTCAGGCTAACTGGTCTGTAGTTCCCGCTTTTTCTCTCTCCCTCCTTTCTTAAATAGTGGGGTTACATTAGCTGCCTTCCAATCTGCGGGAACCGTTCTAGAATCTACACAATTTTGGAAGATGACAACCAATGCATCCATTATCTCTATAGCCACCTCTTTGAAAACCCTAGGATGTAGGCCATCAAGTCCAGAGAATTTATCAGCTTTCAGTCCCATTAATTTCTCAGTACTATGTTTTTTTACTAATACTAATTTCTTTCAGTTCTCCACTATTTCTGGGAGGTTTTTTGTGTCTTCTTCCGTGAAGACAAACACAAAGTATTTGTTTAATTTCTCTGCAATTTCCTTATTCCCCATTATAATTTCTCCTGTTTCAGCCTGCAAGGAACTCGCATTTACTTTTGCTAATCTTTTCGTTTTTACATACGTATCGAAGCTTTTACTCAGTGCTTCAGCTCAGAACAGAACTGTTCATATCAATTAGTGCTTGTAACTCAATATCAATCCATTATCTAATCATTTGTTGGCAGCCACTCATCTGACCCTGCTCAGACAATTTAAATATGGATAAGGAAGGCCAATTTGGTTCATTTAAGCGTTTCCATCCAGAAAACACCTCGTTCGCTCATCCTGATTGCTGTCTCAAATAATTTCAAGGTACTTGCTTCCAATACCCTATTAAAAATCCATTTCAGGTATTGATCACTCTTTGCATGAAGTATTTGCTAACATTAGTCCTAAATATTGCCTTTACCCAATTGAAAGCTACTGACACAGGTTAACATGAAATAATGCTCCAGGTTTACCTTTTCTAAAACTAGGTACTCACCTCATGACTCTTCTCTGGACTGTCTCTCGGACTTGAATGTTTCTTGTGTAGAGTTTACAACTGTCCATTTTCTGGCCTCAGAATCTGTGTTTCTTTTAAATGTGTGGCCCAATTTTTTTTAAATTTAAGCTTGGCAGGAAGTGTCAATTTTTCAAGCCCCACATAATCCGAGACCTCCAATTTGTATTTACTACAAAGACTCTCGAGTCTTTTTGAAGTCTTGAATAATTTCCTACTTGACACTCAATTATTTTGAGATCCTAAACTGGAAGCAGTGAGTTGGGATGTGGAAGCTCTGGAAATGCGCAGAAGGTTGAGGATAAGCCCTGGTGGATCTCGGAAGTGTGGAAGGTCTGGAGGCTCAGCCTCATGATATTTCAGTGCAAGGCGGAGGAAGGGGAGAGTGCAGTATCAACCACATTTGGGGAAGAGAGAAAGAAGCAATTGGTTGCATTTGGGTAACGATGGTTAAACACAGTCATGTTTAGGGATGACGGAGTGGGGAAATGGAGGGAAGCATTAAATTATTTGGGGGGGGGGGGGAAAAGAGTAGTAAGGATTACTGTGGGCTAGTGGCCCAATACTTACCTGACAGAAAAAGAAAATCACATAAAAGCATTTGTACGTCTTAATTTAAAGCCAGCACTTATTAGTACCGGAAGTTCATGCCATCTTCATGAAATATCCTACTCATGGTGTAGACCAAAACTCATTCATGTCAACCCACTTGAGGAATATAAATCATACCTCACCATGAATCCTCTACATCACAATGATGTAGAAAAATGTGATTTGGGATAATATATGTCTATTAAGACTCTCCCACTTCATATACCAGCCAACAATCCCTAAAAAAACAAGTAGCACACAAGATGTGGGTCAACATCTGCCCCAATCACTACTGCTCCTCACAGCATATGCAATTTGATTTTAATACACGCACTGACCATGCAGTCGAAGCAATGTGTAGAACAAATACAATCCAGGAATGAGGTGCATTGTTGTTGTGTCCAGAACAGGCAGGATAGTGCAACCTCCCGAGGAGCAAATGAGTGCTCCCCCAGAGAAAGCTACAGTATTATCCACAGCAATCACTCACTTGTAAAGCAATCTCGCTACTTGCAACCTCCCAGATTAATTTCTGCTCAAACAATGAATAGATAAAATTAATGCCACTAACAGTTTTTCCTAAAAAAACTGGCCCTTTTATCTGATTTCTCCTTTTCAATTGCAATTTCATTATAAATATAGCACAAGCATTTTAGTTGCTCTGCTTATACATGTGGCAAAGTTACATAATGCAATATTATAAGTTTCTTAATATGGTGCTTCTGTTAAATGGTTATTCATTTTAATTGAAAAAAAATGTAATGAGCACTTACTCCTTTGTCAATGACACAGTTAATGAGGTGGCTTCAAACCGAATTCCAGTATCTGTGTATCCAAGAGATCCTGTACTTCCGAAATTCTGGAAAACAGAAATATCCATTCCATATGAGCTTCTGCATTTCTAGCGAAAACTTTATTAAAGGTTTGCTTCTTCCAAAAGTAGACTGGCAGCATCGCAAGCATCATCATTTTTTTTACCAAATAAGAGTTTCTTGTTATTGGTCTCTTTTGGAATTAGAATGTAAGCAAACCATGTGATCATATCACTTAAATAGTAATATATGCACCATTAAGAAAAAAAAGTCAGTGCTTCAGCGTCCCTGATGGGTTAGTGGGTAAACATACCACCAGGGCGGATACAGATCAGAAAGGTCCCAGGCTGAGTTAGTTGACCTCAGTGCAGAGTGCCACTCACAATAACCTCTGCTGGAAGGTGCATGTGTGTGTGTGTGGATGGCAGATAAAGGCAGAGCTAGGTTTGGCTGTAATAACTTGTCTAGGTTCACACTTTAAAAATACTATTTGCCTATGGAACTGCACTCCCACATGAATCACTGCCTTCAGGGGAGGACGGAGAAATAATGTAGGAATCAAAAGTACCCAATTCCAAAAGCTGTATTACAACTTACCTAATGAAAGATAAGTACCAAGCACAGAAACAAATTACCATATCTGTACCCATCAACTGCATAGAATCACAGAATTTACAGCACTGGCAGCTATTCAGCCTATTATAGTAGTTCCTCAACTTTAATCCTATTTTCTTGCTTTGCTCATATCCTTACGTTTTTTCTTCCCAAATTCTTATCCAATTTCCTTTTAAATTGAGTTACAGATTGTGTCTCAATAACTGCTAGTGGTAAATCATCCTATGCAGGAATATAGGAGCATTAGGAACAGGAGTAGGCAATTCAGCTCCTTGGGCCTGCTCCACCATTCAATTAGATCATGGCTGATCTGCATCTCAGCTCCATTTTCCCACCTTTGCTCCATATCTCGATACCCTTACCTAACAAAAATCTTGCAATCTGAGTCTTGAAAGCTCCAATTGTCCCAACATCCACAACCTTTGTGCGAAAAGGCGTTTCCTGATTTTACTCCTGGATGGCCGAGCTCCAATTTTAAATTATGTTCCCTTGTTCTCGATTCCCCCACCCGAGGAAATAGTTTTTCCGTATCCACCTTATCAAATCCTTATAACATTTCTAACGCCTCGAGCATATCACCTCTCAAACTCCTATATTCAAGGGAATACAAGTCAGTATCTCAGAAATCCCAAGGAAACTAATATTAAATCAGGGCCAGCAACTCAATAACATTAATGCAAGTAAAATAACAGTAATGAAGAAAATAATGGCACTAAAGAGTGACAAATCCCCAGGGCCAGATGGTTTCCATCCCAGGGTTTTAAAGGAAGTCGGTGAGCACATTGCAGATGCCCTAACTATAATCTTCCCAAGTTTTCTCGATTCAGGAACTGTACCTTTAGAGTGGAAAATTGTGCATGTCACTCCACTATTTAAGAATGGCGAGAGAGGGAAACCAGGGAATTATAGACTAGTTAACCTAACATCTGTTGTCAGAAAATTGCTAGAGTCTATAATTAAGGATAGGATGACTGAACACCTCGAAAATTTTCAGTTGATCAGAGAGAGCCTGCATAGATTTGTGAAAGGTAGGTCATGCCTGATGAACCTGATTGAATTTTTTGAGGAGGTGACTAAAGTAGTGGACAGGGGAATGTCTGGATGTTATTTATATGGACTTCCAGAAGGTATTTGATGAAGTCCCACATAAGAGACTGTTAACTAAGGTAGAAAGCCCATGGAATGGAGGACAAATTATTGACCTGGTTAGGAAATTGGCTGAGTGGCAGGACACAGGCAGTAGGGATAATGGGTAGGTACTCAAATGGACTGGATGTGACTAGTGGTGTCCCGCTGTGATCTGTGCTGGGGCCTCAATTAGTCGCAGTTTTATTAGATGATGGCACAGAAAGTCATATATCCAAATTTGCCGATGACAAAGATAGGCGGCATTGTAGATGAAAGCATAAAAATTACAAAGGGATATTGACAGATTAAAATGTCATGAACAAGTACAGATAATAATTAAAAAGACTAATGGAATGCTGACCTTTATATCTAGAGGACTAGAAGTTATGCTGCATCTATAAAAAAACCCTGGTTAGATCACACTTGTAGTACTGTGAGCAGTTCTGGGTACCACACCTTAGGAAGGATATATTATAGTCTTGGAGGGAGTGCAGCGTAGGTTTACCAGAATGATACCCAGACTTCAAGCGTTAAGTTACGAGGAGAGATTACACAAATTAAGGTTGTATTTCCTAGAATTTAGATGTTAAGGGGTGATCTGATCAAAGTTTTCAAGGTATTAAGGAGAACAAACAGGGTAGAGAGAGAGAAACTATTTCCGCTGGTTGGGGATTCTAGGACTAGGAGGCATAGTCTAAAAATTAGAGCCAGACTTTTCAGGAGTGAAATTAGGAAACACTTCTACACGCATAGGGTGGTAGAAGTTTTTGAACTCCCTTCTGCAAACTGCAATTGATGCGAGATCAATTGTTAATTTTAAATCGGAGATTGATTGGTTTTTGTTAACTAAAGGTATTAAGGGATATGGACCAAAGCAGGTAGATGGAGTTAGGTTGCAGATCAGCCATGATCTCATTGAATGGCAGACCAGGCTCAAGGGGCTCAATGGCCTATTCATTACCTCATTGCTGTTTGTGGGACCTTTCTGTGTGCAGATTGGCTGCCACGTTTCCTACACTGCAAAAGCAACTACATTTCAAAGTACTTCATTGTGATTTGGGATATCCTATGGTCGTGAACGGTGCTATATTAATGCAAGTTCATTCTTTCTTTCTTCCTTCAGTATTCCAGGAGTCATACGATCTGCATCTGGTGACTTTTGTACTTTTAGTTGCATTAATTTTTTTTAATACCATTTCATTTTGAATAGTTATCTCTAAGATTGCCTCTCCCACACCCTTCTCAGGTACTCAAGACAGTCCTATTTTCACTCTCAGGAAGATGATCTCCAAGTGGTTCCATCCCTATTTTTCCTTATTACATACTTGCGTTTTCCCTTTATATTGATTGCCAACCTTCTTCTATACTCCTTAACCTTCCCTCTTTTGTTTTCTATACTTTTATAATTGCAATGGTTTTTTTCTGCATTTTCTTAAGCCACCCCTCATATTTATCATGTGCCTCTTTTTAGATCCTATTTTTATTCTAATCTCTCGATTTATCTATAGACATCTCCCGCTGCTACTTTATTGTTTGAACTGCCAATTTTTCTAACCTATTGATGTGGCCAGTCCCCTTATATGCCATTGAAATGACCTATCAGCCCAACACCATGGGGCCCAAGTTTCAGGCCGTGCCTAAAACGGCACAGCCCGGACGCCCGTTTTTCGCACCAGAAAGTGCGCCTAAAAAAAAACGTACCTATTCTCCAGCTCCCTGCAGGTCGTTTGCAGCTGGGCGCGGCGCAGCATGAGCAGTAGGGGGCGGAGCCAGGTCCCTGCGCTGAAAACAGTGCCGGGACCTTTACACATGCGCGCTACAGTGGGTGCGCATGTGCAGTAGCTCCAGGCGTCCAAAACTGTGGGAGGGGCCCGAAGCACGCAGCCCCTAGCCCTGGCCTCATGGCCTCACTGGGGCTGCGTGAATAAGGCTCCTCCCACCCGACCCGACCCCTGCTCTTCTGCCCCCCCCCCCCACCGGACCTCCGCGACTCTCTCTCTCTTCCCCCCCCTCCCGGACCTCCACGACTCTCTCCTCCCCTCTCCCCTCTCCTCCCCCTCCTCCGAGACCCGACGCCACCTATCTGTAAATCCAGCCCGAGGTCTTGGGCCCGGCCGTTCAGCCTCCTTCTCTCCCTTCCCTCCCCCCACCTCTCTCCTTCCCCCCCCCCCTCTCTCCTTCCCTAACCCCCTCTCCTTCCCTAACCCCCCCTCCTTCCCTCCCCCCCCTCTTCGCCCCCCTTCCTCCTTCTCCCCCTCGACCCCCCCTCCCCCCCCTTCTCCTTGCCCCTCCTTCTTCTTCTCCTCCCTCCTCCTTCCCTCGCTGTCAGAAACACAGACACTGACAGACAGAGAGTGAGAGACACACACAGACAGACAGAGAGATAGAGACACACTGGGGGGGGGGCCGTCCCAGCACGCTGTTGGAGGACTCCCGGTGCTGCAGTCGATAAATAGAAAATGTTTTATTTATTGATTTTTTTTTTAAAAATTTATTTTTTATTAATTTTTTTTGATTGATTTATTGGTTGATTTATTGATGTATTTATCACTTATTATTGATGATGGCTCTTTATTTGTAAAACTGACGTGTTTAATGTTTGTAAACTTCCCTTTAAACCCCCCCCCCCCCTCCATTCCCTACGCCTAATTTGTAACCTACTTCTGATTTTCTAAAGTGTAGACAAGGTTTTTTCGAACGTACAAAAATCTTCACTTACTCCATTCTAAGTTAGTTTGGAGTAAGTTTTCACTGCCGAAACTTTGAAAACAGGCGTAAGTGGCCGGACACGCCCCCTTTTGAAAAAAAATTCTGTTCCAAAGTGAAACTGTTCCAACTGACTAGAACTGGAGCAAACGAAATACCGCGAATTCAAATTTCTAAGATACTCCATTCTAAACCAGTTGCTCCAAAAAAACAGGAGCAACTGAGGCCGAAACTTGGCCCCCATGATCTGTACTCCTCTTTATTTTTCTCTATTTTCATGGTGAAATTACTTGGATTATAGACATCATTTCCCAAATGTTTTCCTACCTTTAAGATCATTTAATTGTTTGGCTTTAGTATCCAGAGCGAGTGTAGCACTACATCCTTCCTCGTTGGACATACAACATTTATTAAGGAAACCATCCTGGATGCATTCCAAGATCCTCTTGTCATTTTGATCACAAGAAGTTGTTTTATCCCAGTCTACATTAGGATGGTTAAAGTCCCCCATAATTATAACTCTGTTACCACTGCAAACCTTTCTAAATTGCCTTTAAATCTCAATCTAGATTTCTTGCACTATTTGATGGTCTATAATGTATTTCCAATATGGAGGAAAGTATCAAATTCAAAGGGCTGGATTGTCTAGAGCAATCCCCTGCAGAGTGGTGATTTGCATGAAGCAACGTGGATATTTGAAATAAATTCTAAAAGAGTGTTTTTCATTCAGCTGCCACCATCAGCCACACTATGGGCCCAAGTTTCAGGCCGCGCCCGACCTGGACGCCCATTTTTCACGCCACAAAGTGCGCATAAAAAAAAACTTAGATTCTCCGGCTCCCTGCTGGTCCTCTTGAGTCGAGCAGTTGGGGGTGGAGCTAGCTCCCTGCGCTGAAAACAGTGCTGGGACCTCTGCACATGTGCACTACAATGGGCGCGCATGAGCAGTAGCTTCAGGCGCCCAAAACTGTGTGGGAGGGGCCCGAAGCACGCAGCCCCTAGCCCTGGCCGAATGGCCTCACTGGGGCTGATGCATAAGGCTGCCTCCCACCCCGACTCGACTCCCGCTTCCCCACCCCCCCACCCCGGACCCGACCCGACTCCCGCTTCCCCCCCGCACCCGCGCTCCCCCCCCCCCCCCACCCGACTTGACCTCCCTCACCCTCCCTCCCCCCCGACCCAAACCGAACCGACCTCCCTCCCACCACCTCCCCCCCACCCCTCCCACGCTCCCGAACCGACCTCCCTCCCACCACCCCCCCCCCCGCCCCGCCCCACCCCTCCCGAACCTCCCCCCCCCCCCACCATCCGGATCGGACCCGACCCGACCCAACCCACGCTCCCCCCCCACCCGCCACCTGGCCTGATCTCCCTCCGACCCGAACCGAACCGACCTCCCTCTGCCCCGACCCGACCCAACCCAACGCCAACTACCTGTAAATCTGGTGCTGGGGACGGGCCCTGCCCGAAGTCTTGGGCCCGGCCCGTTCAGCCTCCCCCCCCGCCTCTCCTCCTTCCCCCCTCCCTCCCCCCCCTCCCTCGCTGTCAGAAACATAGACACCGACAGACAGAGAGAGACACACACAGACAGACAGAGAGATAGAGTCACCGACAGAGACACACTGGGGGGGGGGGGCATCCCAGCACGCTGTTGGAGGGCTCCCGGTGCTGCAGTCGGTAAGTAGAAAATGTTTTATGTATTGATTTAAAAAAAAAATTATTTCTTATTAATTTTTGTTGATTGATTTATTGGTTGATTTATTGATGTTTTTATCATTTATTATTGATGATGGCTCTTTATTTGTAAAACTGAAGTGTTTAATGTTTGTAAACTTCCCTTTAAACCCCCACCTCCCCCCATTCCCTACGCCTGATTTGTAACCTACGTCTGATTTTCTAAAGTGTAGACAAGGTTTTTTCGAGCGTACAAAAATCTTCACTTACTCCATTCTAAGTTAGTTTGGAGTAAGTTTTCACTGCCGAAACTTTGAAAACAGGCATAAGTGGCCGGACACGCCCCCTTTTGAAATTCTGTTCCAAAGTGAAACTGTTCTAACTGATTAGAACTGGAGCAAACTAAATGCCGAGAATTAGAATTTCTAAGATACTCCGTTCTACACTAGTTGCTCCAAAAAATCAGGAGCAACTGAGGCCGAAACTTGGGCCCTATGTTGTAGCAAGAGCTGTAGCTATTCTCCTCTCCCCAACCCAAGGAAGCTTAAAAAAAGCACCATTGGTCCACCATGAATATTCCAATCAGCTTGTCCCTGGGGAATTAACAAAATTTATGCAAATTGTAAGTAGCACTAAACAGTGTACAAAATTATAATTTGCCCAAATCACTTCTTAAAATTGACACCTTCCTACCTGAATGGATCTCGATGGGGATTCTTGTGCCTTTGGATTCTTGGGCGAGACTTTGGACCCTCGTCGGTGACGCTGCCGCACGATGTACTCATAAGTGCTTAGCCGGTTCCACACTATCAAAAAAAACGTCGTTTCATTATGCACAATCTGTAATTTCTACAGTGAATCATAAACACTGTATCTAGAAAAGTGAGTAATACTTCTAAAACTCACTTGTGATGTTTGTGTGGCATTGGAAATTATTGAAAAACCCAGTTCATATGTAATTTGCATACATATAAACTGAAAAATATATCCGTGTAAAATGTGCTGAAAGCCTTTGATATCTTTCCAAAGATTAAAAAATATATATATTCTTTATAAAACCCACTGCTAGACCCAAACTAAGTGAAGGATGTTTATGAAGTTTGTTTGGGTAAATGCTAAAGTTCATTCTGCTCATGGGTGATAGGTCAGTGGTTTTGGATGCATGCGCTGCTTTCAGAATGCCCATTTTAAAGCTCACTTTTAAATTGACAAGCAAACTATTTGTCACTATAAAGCAGGCTATTATATGGATTTCTATACTCCAAAGGTTCAAATGATTTCATCTGCAGGAATATTGTGTGAATAATAATAATGAGGCACGGTAGTACCACTACTGACCGAGCCCTGAAGGACATATCTGCCAGACTGGGCCTGCAGCAGGTGGTGAGAGAACCAACACGAGGGGAAAAACCTATTTGATCTCGTCCTCACCAACCTACCTGTCGCAGATACATCGGTCCATGACAGCATTGGTAGCAGTGATCACCGCACAGTCATTGTGGAGACGAAGTCCCATCTTCACACTGAAGACACCCTCTATCATACTGTATGGCACTACCACCATGCTAAATGTCAGAGATTCAGAAAAGATCTAGCAGCTCAAAACTGGGCATCCATGAGGCTCTGTGGATCATCATCAGCAGCAGAATTGTATTCCGCCACAATCTGTAACCAACATTTCCCTCACTATCATTACCATCAAGCCAGGGGACCAACCTGTTCAATGAGGAGTGCAAAAGAGTATGCCAGGAGCAGCACCAGGCGTACCTAAAAATGAGATACCAACCTGGGGAAACTGCCACACGGGACTACATGCATGCTATTAGCAGAGTTATGCGATCTCACAATCAACGGATCAGATCAATGCTCTGCAGTCCTGCCACATCCAGTCGTGAATGGTGGTGGACAATTCAACAACTAACGGGAGAAGGCGGCGCCATGAATATCCTCATACTTAATGATGGCGGTGCCCAGCACGCAAGTGCAAAAGACAAGGCTGAAGCGTTCGCAACCATCTTCAGCCAGAAGTGCCGCGTGAATGATTCCTCCCGAGATCCTCACCATCACAGAAGCCAGTCTTCAGCCAATTCGATTCACTCCACGATATCAAGAAGCGGCTGAGTGAACTGGATACAGCAAAGGCTAAGGGCCCTGACAATAGCCCGACTGTCGTGCTGATGACTAGCGCTCCAGAACTAGCTACGCCTCTAGTCAAGCTGCTCTAGCACAGCTACAACACTGGCATCTATCCAACAATGTGGAATACTGCCCAGGTATGTCCTGTCCACAAAAAGCAGGACAAATCCAATCCAAATCCAATCTACTCTCAATCGTCAGCAAAGTGATGAAAGGTGTCATCGACAATGCCATCAAGCAGCAGTTACTTACCAATAACCTGCTCACTGATGATGTTCAGTTTGGGTTCGTCCAAAACCACTTGACTCCAGACCTCATTACAGCCTTGGTCCAAACATGGACAAAAGAGTTGAATTCCAGAGATGAGGTGAGAGTGACTGGGCTTGACATCAAGACAGCATTTGACCAAGTGTGGCATCAAGGAGCCCTAATAAAATTGAAGTCAATGGGAATCAGGGGGAAAACTCTCCACTGGCTGAGTCATACCTAGCACAAAGGAAGGTGGAGATCAATCATCTCTGCCCCAGGACATCGCTGCAGGAGTTCCTCTGGGCAGTGTCCTAGGCCCAACCATCTTCAGCTGCTTCGTCAATGACCTTCCCTCAATCATAAAGGTTAGAAGTAGGGATGTTCACTGATGATTGCATAGTGTTCAGTTCCAATCGCAACTCCTCAGAAAATGAAGCAGTTCATGCCTGCATGCAGCAAGACATGGACGACATTCAGGCTTGGGCTGATAAGTGGCAAGTAACATCCGCACCACACAAGTACCAGGCAATGCCCAACTCCAACAAGCGAGGGTCTAACCACTTCTCTTGATATTCAACGGTATTACCATCACTGAATTCCCCACCAACATCCTAGGTGTTATCAGTGACCAGAAACTTAACTGGACCAGTACATAAATACTATGGCTACAAGAGCAAGTCAGAGGCTGGGTATTTTTACGTGAATGTCTCGCCTCCTGACTCCCAAAGCCTTTCCACCATCTACAAGGCACAACAGAGGAGTGTGATGGAATACTCTCCACTTGCCTGGATGAGTGCAGTTACAACACTCAAGAAGCTCAACATTATCCTGGACAAAGCATCCCACTTGATTTGCACCCCATCCACCACCTTCAACATTCACTCCCTCCACCACCGGCGCACTGCGACTGCAGTGTATTCCATCTACAAGATGCACTGCAGCAACTCGTCAAGGCTTCTTCGGAGTACCTCCCAAACCCGCGATCCACCTAGAAGGACAAGGGCAGCAGACGCAGGGGAGGACCATCCCCTGCAAGTTCCCCTCCAAGTTACGAACTATCCTGACTTGGAAATATATCGGCGTTCCTTCATCGTTGCTGGGTCAAAATCCTAGAACTCCCTCCCTAACAGCACTGTGGGAGTTCCGTCACCACACGGACTGCAGCAGTTCAAGGTGGCGGCTCACCATCACCTTCTCAAGGGCAATTAGGGATGGGCAATAAATGCTGGCCTAGCCAGCGACGCCCACATCCTGGAACGAATTTTAAAAAACATTCTGGCGATAATTTTCCAAGTATGTGTTGGTGGCAGGAAGCCTGGCTCGCTCGCAGCGCACATCAGAAAAATACTGGTCTTTGCCCACGATTTTACATCCATTAATGGACAGAAAATCACAGGCAGCACATCCACAACACGAGTGTCGTCAGCTTGATTCAGTGGTGCTCGAACTTTTAATTCAGAAAGGTTGTGGGTTTAAATCTCACTCCAAGATTTGAATGCATAATCTAGTTTGTGGGTTTAAATCTCACTCCAAGATTTGAATGCATAATCTAGTCCGGCTCCTCAGTGCAATGCTGAGGGAGTCTTTTGCGTAATATGTTAAATCAAGGTCATGTCTGCATGGTGTGGAGGACATGGCACTAGTCAAAAGAGGTTTCCAGACCTGATTGCTACCTAGTGACCTGTACTGGAAAAAGGATTCTGGCTCAGCTGAGGTGACTTCTACGGTCAAACTTCCTGTCGATGTTCACCACCTAGGCTCACATATAGAATCATAGAAATTTATAGCACGGAAGGAGGCCATTTCGGCCCATCGTGTCCGTGCCAGCCGACCAAGAGCGATCCAGCCTAATCCCACTTTCAGCTCTTGGTCCGTAGCCCTGTAAGTTACGGCACTTTAAGTGCACATCCAAGTATTTTTCAAATGTGGTGAGGCTTTCTGCCTCTACCACCCTTTCAGACAGTGAGTTCCAGACCCCCACCACCCTCTGGGAAAGAAATATCCCTTCATATCTCCTCTATACATCCCAATTACTTTAAATCTATGCCCCCTGGTTGTTGACCCCTCTGCCAAGGGAAACAGGTCCTTCCTATCCACTCTATCCAGGCACCTCAATTTTATACACCTCAAATCAAGTCTCCCCTCAGCCTCCTCTGTTTCAAAGAAAACAGAGTCAGCTTCTGGGGGCTCGAGGGGCTAGATGGCCTACTCCTGTTCCTAATTCTTATGTTCTCCAATCTTTCCTCTTTGCCACAATTCTCCAGTCCAGGCAACATTCTTGTAAATCTCCTCTGCACCCTTTCCAGTGCAATCATATCTTTCCTGTAATGTGGTGACCAGAACTGCACACAGTACTCCAGCTGCAGCCTAACCAGTGTTTTATACAGTTCAAGCATAATGTCCTTGCTCTTGTATTCCATGCCTTGACTAATCAAGGCAAGTATTCCATATGCCTGCTACCTTCAGGGATCTGTGGACCTCCACTCCAAGGTTCCTTTGTTGCTCTACACTTTTCAGTGTCGTATCATTTAATGTGTATTTCCTTGCCTTGTTAGACCTTCCCAAATGCATTATCTCTCACTTATCTGGATTGAATTCTATTTGCCACTGTTCTGCCCACTTGATCAGTACATTGATATCTTCCTGCAGTCCGCAGCTTTCTTCTTCATTATCAACCACAGAGCCTATTTTAGTGTCATCTGCAAACTTCTTAATCATGCCCCCAACATTCACGTCTAAGTCATTGATATGTACCACAAAAAGCAAGGGACCCAGCACTGAGCCCTGCGGAACCCCACTGGATACAGCCTTCCAGTCACAAAATCACCCATCAATCATATGAAGAGGGCAATGGCATCACAGAACCATTCCCAAGAATGAGACACCATTTTCAGAAGGGAAGGGAAGTAAAAAAGGAAACTATTTGTTTCCTCTGAAAGATTCTTTTTTCACTTTGGTTAGTTTTATAACACCTCCATTCAGAACATTTTTGCTTTTCTGAATCAGTTAATATAGTTATATTGCTTGGTGGTTATCTTTATATTTGCTTATTAAATGCACTTTTACTTTAAAATAAAATCAATCTCAGGATGTGTGGGTTACTGACAAGGCCGGCATTTATTGCCTATCCTTAATTGCCCTGAAAAAGTTGTGGTACACCTGAGGGCAACAAAGAGTCAATCACATTGGTGTGGGACCGGAGTCACATATCGGGGAAGACCGGGTAAGGACGGCAGGTTTCCGTCGCTAAAAGTCATTTGTGAACTAGTTGAGTGAGTCATGGTCAGTTTACAAATACCAGTTTTTCATTTATACATTTTTAAAATCAGATTTCAAATTCTCAAACTACCATAGTTGGATTTGAATTATTATCTGGATTCTTAGTTCAGGCTTCTGGATTACTAGTCCAGTAACATAACTGCTACACTATTGTAGTACCCTTATAGTAAATATGCCAAAGTGGTATAATTTCCTCTTTCCTTCCCATCAGCATATGGAGACAGAAGATGAGGGAATATCAGTTGGAAACGTGATGCAAGCTTTTAAGTCTACACTGCCCGGTTACCTTGAAACAGCTCAGAAATATAGAAATCAAATTACTGCTTGCTAGCAGCTGATACATATGCATTAGCATTAGAGAGATAATTTAGGACAAACTGGTCCTTTAAATGAATGACTGTAATACACTTCTGATAAGGTATGATTATCCTGCCCCCCTGTGGCAAATTGTTTAGTTTCAATATTCTAAGCCTTGACTTATTTTATTATAGTCTGTCAAAATAGATATTTAACAAATTTATGCAACTGTGTGGCACTGTAATTTGATCAAGTCTAATATTTTAAAACATTTAGAAACAATACAGAGAACCTTTAACATCTAATTTAAAACTCAAAAGAAAAGCTCAATTTCTTTAACAATGCAGTATAGAAGTGGTGAATCTTATTGATAAAATGAGTACAGCGGACATCTTGTATGTTACTTACACAGGTAGATGTGGAAGCACAGAAGTTGACCCAAAAGTGCCACTGAAGTCAGACCTAGTATAATGGTGATCACAGTCACAGTAAGAATGGCAGTAGCAGTTGTACGAACAGGGACTTGGGGCAGAAATGCAAGCCAGATATCTGTATCATTTATAGCTGTTAGAATTTAAAAAAAAGTATAAAACACTTTGTTAATTGGATTTAAACTTCACTGTAGTTCTCCCCCAACCTGCCCTCTTCTTCATGGTTCAGTGTCTAATTCTGAAGAATCAGGACAGTGAATTCTCCATTAACCGCATTCCAATTATCAGTCTGCCTGATTATGCACCAGCTTTTTTGCAGGACAAAGCTTTACATCAGATGTTGCTCCCGTGTAACATTAATGTTTCTTTTGTAATTTGTGTTCCTAATCCTTGTCTCGGCGGACAAAACTACATAATGTTTATCTGTACTGCGCTTGCTTCCATTCCGATACCGACAGTTATTGCTGTACATTTATAGTAGACCAAATTTTTGAAGACACAATTATCTTCTGATTTTTGTTATGCACCAAAGGGGGCAGTCCAAGTTTTGAAATCAGCTCCAGCACATTTGAATACTGAACTCCAATCAATGGCACTTGTTCTCCATATAAACATGCTTATAGATGTGAAAATTCAAACAAAAACTGGTGAATTCTTTACACTCAATCGAGATGTACAAGAAACCAGTCTCCCTAGGTGAATAATGACTGATGAACAAAAAGTGATATGCATCGCAAAAGCAGATATTTATACACATATCTGTTCCAAGTATAAATATCCTAGAATATTTTTTCATGACACTTCAAATGAATAAAAATCTAGTTTTTGCTGAGAGAAATGTATAATACTATAATTTTAAAATGCTAACCCTTAAAGGCTACCTTTCCTGTTTGCATGACTATTCGAAAATAAGCATATAATGTGCTCAGAAAATCTGGATGTATTTTGTTTTGTGACAGTCCATAGTATTGTTAAAATATTAAAATGGAATCCCTAATGGTTCAATGGAAAATGGTGTAGCATGGAACCATCCCTGCTGAGTTAGCTACTAACAGCTGGAGCTGCAGTGTGTTTATAATTGTCCTCAAGGTCCAAGTGCTGGGGGAAAAAATAAATCAGGCAGTGCTCCCACTCCTAATGGACCTGAGTAAGGAGGTGAGAAAAGGGCAAAAAAAAATATTCAACGTAGAACTGAATCTTTAAAGAACTCGCATGTTGTTCAGACACAGTTTACATGTAATTAAAATAGGTAGCAAAATAACAGACTTATACAGAGCCTCAGTCACACATCACATGAAACTAAAATTCTGCAAGGTAAACTTACTTTCAAATTTCCGGTTGGTGCGAAGCATATTTGCATCAACAAAGAACTCAATAAACTCAAAGGATGCAATGCAGATAATCACTAGAATGCCAAGGACAGCAGAGATAACACTGTTCAGGAAATGCCTAGATGAGAAAGCAGCAAATTAAAAGTAATACTGCACAGTATGAAATACATGTAACAGCAGAACAATGCTAAACAATTTACATTAAGATTTCAGTGTTCTGCAAATATTAAAATTCAATTAACTACACTACTCATCAAAACAATTTGATAATAGTTATTTGCTGTCAAAGACGATAGAATAAATTAAAGCGGCAAACATGCTGTATGAATGATGATTCGGCATTTTTAGCAAAGATTGAGAAAATATGAAATTTTACTTCAATATATCTCAGCATATAATCAAATATGTGAGTAACACATTATAAAAGAACTGCCTTGGCTTAAATATAGAATTATTGAATGTCCTTCGTAACATTCATGATATAAATTAGTCTTTAAAAATCGATTATCTACACACTGTTGAATTATTGCAAAGACAAGTTCTCAACTAGTTACGATGGGCAAAACTATCTTTTTAGCCACAGCTGCAATATGAAATTTCAGCCAGCAGATCTCTTTTGTGAGCTGTATACATTCAGCATTGCATAAAGTGAAATAGCATCTAGTAGCTGAAATGGAAATCTGCAGTAAACTCTACCACATTTTTCAAGTATATCAAAGCCATGTGCCTATAAGTGACATTGGAAAAATAATAATTTGCAGTACATTCTGAATTAAAAACATGTTTGCCACCAAAATCCCCAAGTTATCGAGGAGTGTGATATGTTGCAACACATGCAGTTCCAGGATAGAGCTCTACAGTTAGTCCCCAATGGCAAAAGATGCTGAACAAAACAATTGAACCATACTACAATTTCAACTCAGTTTTTATATACTTATCAATGAAGTGTTTGCATCAGTAGGAAAATTGGCCCGGAATTTGCGGTGGGTGTTCATTCGCTGCGACTACCCCTTTGAAACTGACCGCAACTTCAGGATGTAGTGCATGCGCATCCTAATGTGGAAATTCTGAAGTTGCGGTTAAGTCAATCAGTGCACCGATGTTGGTTATGCTGTGGCCACCAACCATCCCCCCACCCCACACAACCGGAAATCAGTGTAATCTGTGAAATCAAGGAAACTGACGAAAACCTTGGCTGCTAAATACCCCATTAAAGTTAGACCCTTTTGAATTAGGTGTAACTGGGGTTTTTAAAGTGTATTTTAAAGGGCTAAATAAATGTTATGGCTCTGAAAAATGAATTTTTATTTTGTGGAGTGTCAAATTTATCCATTTTAATAAAAATTTAAATTTAAGAAACTTAAAAAAAAAATTTTAAAGTTTGTTCATCTTTATTTCATGTTTACCCATGTGAGAGCTCCAATCTTGGTTTTGCTCTCTAACATTTTTTAAAAGTTAGAATCAAAGGAGCTTACTTACTTCCTGGTTCTTGGTCTGAGAATTCTGCTTTGTAATTGGCTGCTCAGATTGTTGATGTCACAGCAGCTCACATTAGGGAATCCCCATTAACTTACGTTGATTTCAACTGCATATCGGAAAAGCCGAAATTCTCGCCACAGAGATCGCGAGATCTTTAGAAACATAGAAAATAGGAGCAGTACTAGGCCATTTGGCCTTTTGAGCCTGCACCGCCATTCAATATGATCATGGCTGATCCTCTATCTCATCATATTCCCACTTTCTCCCCATACCCCTTGATGCCTTTTGTGTCTAGAAATCTATCTATCTCCTTCTTAAATATATTCAGTGACTTGGCCACTTTGTGGGAAGCTTACTTCGAGTCCAACGGCAACACCTTTACTTCGCCACTGACCGCAAGTTACGGGTCATTAACTTCTACATTACATTCCTCTGTCATGCTACTTCCACAAAGAGGCATGCCTGCTTTGAATTGTTAGACCAACCATAATAATTTGTAGCTTAGGTGCTTTTTACTACTAACATTATTTCATAAAAGTGACCATGCACTGTGTAAGAACATAAGAACATAGGAATTAGGAACAGGAATAGGCCATCTAGCCCCTCGAGCCTGCTCCGCCATTCAACAAGATCATGGCTGATCTGGCCGTGGACTCAGCTCCACTTACCCGCCCGCTCCCCATAACCCTTAATTCCCTTATTGGTTAAAAATCTATTTATCTGTGACTTGAATACATTCAATGAGCTAGCCTCAACTGTTTCCTTGGGCAGAGAATTCCACAGATTCACAACCCTCTGGGAGAAGAAATTCCTTCTCAACTCGGTTTTAAATTGGCTCCCCCGTATTTTGAGGCTGTGCCCCCTAGTTCTAGTCTCCCAGTGGAAACAACCTCTCTGCCTCTATCTTGTCTATCCCTTTAATTATTTTAAATGTTTCTACAAGATCACCCCTCATCCTTCTGAACTCCAACGAGTAAAGACCCAGTCTACTCAATCTATCATCAATAGGTAACCCCCTCATCTCCGGAATCAGTCTCGTGAATCGTCTCTGTACCCCGTACCCCCTCCAAAGCCAGTATATCCTTCCTTAAGTAAGGTGACCAAAACTGCACGCAGTACTCCAGGTGCGGCCTCACCAATACCCTATACAGTTGCAGAAGGACCTCCCTGCTTTTGTACTCCATCCCTCTCGCAATGAAGGCCAACATTCCATTCACCTTCCTGATTACCCGTTGCACCTGCAAACTAACTTTTTGGGATTCATGCACAAGGACCCCCAGGTCCCTCTGCACCGCAGCATGTTGTAATTTTTCCCCATTCAAATAATATTCCCTTTCACACTTTCCGACATTGTATTCCATCTGCCAAACCTTAGCCCATTCGCTTAATCTATCTAAATCTCTTTGCAGCCTCTCTGTGTCCTCTACACAACCCGCTTTCCCACTAATCTTTGTGTCATCTGCAAATTTTGTTACACTACACTCTGTCCCCTCTTCCAGGTCATCTATGTATATTGTAAATAGTTGTGGTCCCAGCACCGATCCCTGTGGCACACCACTAACCACCGATTTCCAACCCGAAAAGGACCCATTTATCCCGACTCTCTGCTTTCTGTTAGCCAGCCAATTCTCTATCCATGCTAATACATTTCCACTGACTCCGCGTACCTTTATCTTCTGCAGTAACCTTTTGTGTGGCACCTTATCGAATGCCTTTTGAATATCTAAATACACCACATCCATCGGTACACCTCTATCCACCATGCTCGTTATATCCTCAAAGAATTCCAGTAAATTAGTTAAACATGATTTCCCCTTCATGAATCCATGCTGCGTCTGTTTGATTGCACCATTCCTATCTAGATGTCCCGCTATTTCTTCCTTAATGATAGTTTCAAGCATTTTTCCCACTAGATGTTAAACTAACCGGCCTATAGTTACCTGCCTTTTGTCTGCCCCCTTTTTTAAACAGAGGCGTTACATTAGCTGCTTTCCAATCTGCTGGTACCTCCCCAGAGTCCAGAGAATTTTGGTAGATTATAACGAATGTATCTGCTATAACTTCCGCCATCTCTTTAAATACCCTGAGATGCATTTCATCAGGACCAGGGGACTTGTCTACCTTGAGTCCCATTAGCCTGTCCAGCACTACCCCCCTAGCGATAGTGATTGTCTAAAGGTCCTCCCTTCCCACATTCCTGTGACCAGCAATTTCTGGCATGGTTTCTGTGTCTTCCACTGTGAAGACCGAAGCAAAATAATTGTTTAAGGTCTCAGCCATTTCCACATTTCCCATTATTAAATCCCCCTTCTCATCTTCTAAGGGACCAACATTTACTTTAGTCACTCTTTTCAGTTTTATATATCTGTAAAAGCTTTTACTATCCGTTTTTATGCTTTGCGCAAGTTTACCTTAGTAATCTATCTTTCCTTTCTTTATTGCTTTCTTAGTCATTCTTTGCTGTCGTTTAAAATTTTCCCAATCTTTTATTTTCCCACTAACCTTGGCCACCTTATACGCATTGGTTTTTAAATTTGATACTCTCCTTTATTTCCTTGGTTATCCACGGCTGGTTATCCCTTCTCTTACCGTCCTTCTTTTTCACTGGAATATATTTTTGTTGAGCACTATGAAAGAGCTTTTTAAAAGTCCTCCACTGTTCCTCAATTGTGCCACCGTTTAGTCTGTGTTTCCAATCTACTTTAGCCAACTCTGCCCTCATCCCACTGTAGTCCCCTTTGTTTAAGCATAGTACACTCGTTTGAGACACTACTTCCTCACCCTCAATCTGTATTACAAATTCAACCATACTGTGATCACTCATTCCGAGAGGATCTTTTACTCGGAGATCGTTTATTATTCCTGTCTCATTACACAGGACCAGATCTAAAATAGCTTGCTCCCTTGTAGGTTCTGTAACATACTGTTCTAAGAAACAATCCCGTATGCATTCTATGAATTCCTCCTCAACGCTACTCCGTGCGATTTGATTTGACCAATCGATATGTAGGTTAAAATCCCCCATGATTACTGCCGTTCCTTTTTCACATGCCTCCATTATTCCCTTGATTATTGCCCGCCCCACCGTGAAGTTATTATTTGGGGGCCTATAAACTATGCCCACCAGTGACTTTTTCCCCTTACTCTCTCTAATCTCCACCCACAATGATTCAACATTTTGTTCATTAGAGCCAATATCGTCTCTCACAACTGCCCTGATATCATCCTTTATTAACAGAGCTACGCCAACTCCTTTCCCTTTTTGTCTATCTTTCCGAATCGTCAGATACCCCTGTATGTTTAATTCCCAGTCTTGGCCCCCCGCTGCAACCACGCTTCTACCTCTTCCTACCTCTTGCAGCTCAAATCCTCAGTCTACACAAATTCATATTTCTTTGACAAGAGATTTTTCAAATAACTCAGTGGTCCTACCCAAGTTTGAGATCTCCCCATCCAAGTTATACATCCACATTAAATGCTATATTCTAGGATGTTTGTTGGAATTATTTTTATTTGTGCGAGTGTGAGGGCTGAAGCATTGGCTTTCCAGATAACAAACACAATTGGAACAAGCATGTACAAGGACAAGGTGGACCAGCAACTTAATGTGATAAAGCAGGAAGCAAGGCTAGCAACAGAGCAGGAAAGGAATGATTCAAGAAACATGGTTGGCTAATTAAGGTACTGGAGTAAATTACATTAGTTCCCAGCAATAACTGGAAAACTGGGTGAGCTGCAAATCAGACACATTAACCTCGACGTCTGAAAGCTCTCACATCATGCAAAGCTCTGCAGCAGAAGCATTAAATTAGAAATTTTATCGCAAGACTTCTATAATCTGTTCATAGATGACTCGATTTTGTCAATTGGTGGAAAAATCTAGGGATTATTTTATTCCCCATTGACACCTTTTTCATAAGAAACCAAAACAGTAACCACCTACTGACATTAATCACCTTGATTAGAACTATTTGTGGAACTTATTTTTGTAACTCTATTATCTATTGAGACTCATCCACAAAGTTAAAACTTCTAAAAATATATAGGCCTTCGGTGTCCACCATAACACTGTTTACCTCATAATAAAGCACAACTTTCAGTTTTGTGGGTGCTTTCCAATGGTTGTCCTCTTTCAAAGACGAAAGAAATTCAATGCTAAAACGGGCATTTGATATAGAACTTTGCTCCCCATGCTGTAAAACCTTACACAGTAAAGTCTTGATAAAGTCCAAGTGAACTGGTTAAAAACACCACGTATTAAGACTCTGATAAATGTAGATTTCTGCTCTTGGCACAGTATTACTCTCCAATACTCTCCGGCACTGGTCTCCCATTCTCTTAGGCAGCCTGCATTTACAACAGGCACAATATATTACCTACTATAGTTCCGATGAAAAGTCATTGACCTGAAACGTTAACTCTGTTTTTCTCTCCACAGATGTTGTATTTCCAAAATTTTCTGTTTTTATTATACAATATAGTACCTATTGTCCAGATTTAACCAGATCTTAATACTGTGGGAAACTCTAAATTACAAGGGGCCTGAAATTCATGGAGAAGTGTGGCAAGGCAGGACTTTGACCACCAGTCTGCCTGACACTGGACCCCAAACCCATGCATGAAGTGGGAGACACCTGCACCATTTACAGTGCTTCATGAGTGTCCAACGGGCTGAGGTTCAGGAATTTCAGAGTGGTAACATGCCACTCCTTCAGGGTGAAGATCAGAATATTTTAACAACTTTATTCATCTTGCTTCAGCCAGTTTCCAAATAGCGTAGCCAGATGGAGAAGCCTCGGTGAGGTGGAAAATATCCAAAGAAACACTATACAGAGTAACAGCATGGGTCAAATAAATTTATTGACAGCACACAAGCCAGGTTTCAGTCTGGCCCAGGATTTGTGGGAGTTAACCGATCTCAGCCAGGTCAACTGTATGTAAGTAATGATTTAGCGCCCGAACGGTCAGATTATACAGTCCTCCAAATCCAATTCTAAAATATTAGGTTGCCTTCCTAATTACATGTGCAGCTAATGCAAGGTCCAATTTCTTTCTGCGCAATAAAATTAGAACCAGTGTGGAAATGGAAAGATTCACAAAGGTGCAATAGAAGATGCTCTTCTGAGAGTGGGGTTAAATCATGCATTGCGAGCTTCTTTACTTGACCTGGAAGTCCTTCATGCAAACATTGTGTGACAAAAGCAGAAAAGTCTTCCATTTGCCACCACAAATGTGTGAATCCATAAAATATAATTAAAAAAAAAATACATGAAGACGCAATGCAGATATATGGGGCTGCATTTTCGGCTGATTTGCACCTGGACGGGGTGCAAAAACGATTTTTTGGGGCCGTAAAACGAAGCACACAACATTTTGCGCCCGGGTGAAACTTTCGGCAGTGGATTTGCGGCGGTACTAAAGCGCCCGCCTGATGTTTTCAGCATTTGGATGATGTCAATCAGCGTGCAACACTGCGATAGCGCCCTGGGCAGAACTTTCGGCGATATCGCCCGCCTGGGAACCCGCTAGCAAAAAGCAATCGCAACCAGTGCTAACAGCGTAATCTTTAAAACAGAGAAGTTGAATGCATAAAAGGATTGGGAGAAGACAGTTGTGTTTTTCATAGTGAAGTTTTGTGTGAATTTATAGCTCGTTGTAAGAGGACATTTTAAAAAGATGGGAGCCATACTATGTCAGCCATTGATGCTGGCTGCAATATTTATACTGCGTCAAGCTGGAAAAAGGCTTATTGATGAGCATTTTCAACGTAATTGAAGAGGTCGCAGACGTATGGTGAGGAAGCCATACCCGCCACGAGTTTACAGGGAATATCGCTCATACCTGCAGCTCTCTGAGGCACAGTGCATTAGAAGGCTGTGCTTCTGAAAAGAAGTTCTGACACAGGTACGCCAGCTTATAAAGGCAGACCTACAGCCTACCAGCGCCAACAGGACTGCACTGCCCGTCAAGGTGAAGGTGACTGCAGCACTTGCCTTCTATGCCTCTGGCTTTCAGGCATCAGCGGGGGACATATGCGCCATCTCGCAGCACGCTACATATTCGCCGGTGACTATTGCACTGTACGTACGCAGGATGGACTTCATAAACTTCCTAATGACCAAGGAGACCCAGAATGAGAGGGCTGTAGGTTTTGGATGATTTGCTGGCTTCCCCAAGGTTCAGGGTGCCCTTGATTATACGCACGTCACCCTGCGAGCACCTTTACTCAATCCAGAGGTTTACTGAAACCGAAAGGGATTCCACTCCATGAACGTACAGATCGTCTGCGACCATACTTAGCGCATCATGGTAGTCAATGCCCAATATCCAGGGAGCATCCGTGATGCCTTCATCTTGCGTGAGAGCACTGTCTCAGGCATGTTCCAGTGTCAACCACAAGGCCAGAGCTGGATGTTGGGGGACAAAGGTTACGGCCCTCAGTCAGAAGCCGAGCACCGCTATAATGAGAGCCATGCAGCCACACGCAACATTGTCGAACAGACAATTGGAGTGCTCAAACAGCGCTTCCGATGCCTGGACCACTCTGGAGGCTGCCTACAATACTCCCCTCAGCAGGTCTAGGGGTTCATTGTGGTGTGCTGCATGCTACACAACTTAGCTATCATGAGGGGACAGGATTTGCCAATGGGGATTGCAGGACCACCTCAGGAGGCAGAGGGGGGGGGCGAGAAAGGAGAGGAGGAAGACGAGCCTGGCGAGGAACCCATGCCACCACCACCACCACCACCACCACCACAGGGGAGGCCTCATAGAGCTTTCGCTGCTGCAAAAGCCTTACGTCAGCAGCTCATAATTGAGCGGCATGTTTGACCGTTGCCTGGCCACTCTATTCCACCATATTGACTGTTCCCCCTCTTATTTTGCAAATGAGACACTACACAGGAATGGTTAAGGTAAACAAAAGATTTTATGAAAAATTTAAATTTTTGTAACTTTGTTAACGTAATTTTGAAACTTTAATAAACATTCTAAACTTTTATAACTTTATATGAACATAATTGGAAAACATTAATAAAACAAAACAACCCCTGCCCCACTGTCTTTTACAACCAGTTCTTCCTCCCCCCACGCCCCTCACCCTTATCCCCCTCCCTCACCTGATGCCCAAAGTGGCACCAAGAGTTCGTGTAGCAAGGCGGCCAGAGTCCTGCTGTGTTGGGGGGAGAGACATTGGAGACACCGTCTAGGGATGCACTGGATCAGCTCGTGGCATGGAAGGCCCGGCTTCTGACTGGTGAGCCTCTAGATTGGCGTTGCCAGTAACAGGTAGTGTGGGTCTGGGTGTGACACCGGGGACTCCAGTGTCACTGGTGGAGGCCATCAGCCTGGCCTCACAGGTTTCATGGCTCGCACCAACAATCTGCGACCCTACCTCCGTTATGGTCGCAGTGAGCTTCTCAATGCTCGTGGGAATCCTACCCAGGACATCAAGGAGCTGATGAGTGAGCTGGACGTTCTCCCTGGACAGTCCCGCATCTGCCTGTCTGTCTGCAGACCGACTTTGCCAACTCATCCTCTGGAGAGATGGCATACGGGATTCGACCCTGAACTGCGTTGCTGCATGCCACTTGTTCCAGGAACCTCAGAGGTCTCAAAGCCTGAGAATATAAAGATCATCCTCGGATGAGGTGTTTGCCGGTGGCAAAAGAGGTGTCGAGTGCATTTGCCCCCTCCTGGAGTCGGGTCATTACTGAACTCCTCTTCCTCCTCCTTCTCCCCCACATGATGGCTTGACGTGGAGAGTTGATGAGAGGGATGCGGCGCCTGTGACTGGTCATCTGCAAGTAGAAAGCAACAGATGAGTGGTTAGCAGCAGGGGAGGGGCAGGGTGACATGAGGAACGGCACATAGCATGGGTTCATTTGAAGGACCGCTACTGCTCCATTATACGTAGTCCAGAAACACTGCATCACATTGCCCCAACCAGTGTCCACAGACACTGCATCTCATTGCCCCAACCCGAGTCCACAGACATGACCACATTGCTCCAACTCAGCACAGGGAGTGTGCAGGACTTATCCTCAGTTTCCAAGTTGGGGTCAACAACCCCACGGGCAGTTGCCCGGCCCGAGACGCCGATGAGGCCTGCCACTCGCTCCTCGACGTCGGTGACTGGCAGGGTGTGTGGCGGACAACTGCCTGTCCATCGCTGCTCCGGCGATCGTGCGACTTCTTTGCTTGCAAAGATGAAAATGGGAATGGTTACCAGAGGGTCCATCTGCTCTTGTGGCACACAGAGATAGCCACCAAAGCACTTATACCATACTGTGTGAATGTAATACAGTCCTCTGTTTAATATCCTTGGTAGTTGCACGTGGTTGATCAGGACGACATCGAAGTGCCGAAACATCTTATGAGATCTCAGAAAGCAATCTCAATGTGTAAAGATTATTCATGGCAAATAGGGTGCCAAACTAAGTCTACCTATGTGTCATGCATTTCAGGAGGCAACCCACAGAGTGCTGAGAGCCAGCAACAGCATGAGAACAAATAGTGTGTCAGATTTATAATTTAAGTAATGAAGGAGTGCATGAATAAAAATGGTACTCACTTGGACGACCCTGGTGAGATTGTTAAATTTCTTGCGGCACTGTGCTAGTCCTCACCACCCCGGAGGCAGAGACCTCCTCTGCAATTTCCCTCCAGATTTTGTTAAAAGGGGATGGGAGGGGTCTAGATCCACCCATCCTGTACAACTCAAGCCATCTCCACTCCACAGCCCCAACTAGAACCTCTGAGGTAAATCTCCTGGCATGCTGTCTTGAGTCCTCCATCATCAACATCCAAAAGTAAAATGGCTGATTCAGCCCCGGATGTACAGCGCATGCGCGCGGTCGCTCTCTGCATTAGTGTTTGCGAACGGACAGCTGACCAGAAGCGCGGGAAGAAACAAAAAAGAAAATTCCCGCATACACAGAAGGTCCGATTTTTTTTTCAGGGCGGAAGTTTCGGCTCCGGCGCACAAAATCTGTTGTGCAACACCGGAGTTAGCTTGTTGGCAACTTGCGCGCTCTGGCGCTAAAAAAAAAATTGTTCTCGCACCTTGCGACCGGAAAAGGGGGAAACCGCAAAAACCCGAAAATCCAGCCAGTGTTCTTGCACACTTATTTTCAAGAGAGATTTGGAACACAACATTCCTGTGAGTGAGATAAACTGATGCTTGAGAGTCCAGAGATGCAGGACAAGCCCAAAGATACTGTAACCTATTGAAAAAAACCTGAATAGGTACACTGAAGTAAAATTCAATGCAATTTAATGTTAAGAACCGGGGCAAAACTTCTAAACATTCACATGTTCAATATATCAGGTCTCCACTGTAATATATTGCTGTAACAGATTAATTTTAAAGACTAGTGCATTGAAAAATTAGAGCAATTGTACTATTGTATCAACTTGAAACAACAAAAAAATCAGACTTACCAGTAATTCCTGCCTCCTACACAATTGTTGAGCCATTTACAATGGTGATCAAATGCAGCTACGCACTTGTTACACTGACTGCAGTGCTTGGACTTCAAACCTCTGTGAACCAAATATAATACAAATCTATAATTACCTATGGTTATTAAATGTTGAACGTTTATTAATTATAATGAAAAATAAGCACTTCTGCAATTCTTCCATAAAAGGGGAATGTTAGGCCCTTTGGGCTAGATTTTTGCTGACTTTGCGACCGGGTTTTCGCCACGCTTTGACCCTCCGCTGCGAAAACCCGGTTGGCGGGATCTTCGGGGTACCTTTTTGTGGCGGTGTTTCCACGAACTGTCGGGGAGAGGTTTGCCAACGTGCAAATCGCATTTGCGATCGATTTTTGGCTCTCTCGGGACCCGTATTATGCACCAAAAATAGCAACAGGTCAAACCTGCCGTTGCACCCCTGCCAGCAGCGGTAAGAATGAAGACCTGCAAAAAAAGCTAAGTTAAAGTTTTTACTTTTTAATTCTTTTTCAGCGATTTAGTAGGTAAGGGTTTTGTGAATGTTTTTTTTTGCAATATTTTTTTGTTTTTTCCGCCCTCCCAAAGCCTCTCTCGCAGCACTATCGGCCCCGCACTAAAAGTTGCCGAAATTCGCGGTTTGCGCCATGAATCCAAGTGCAATGCCGATTTTTACCGATGCGCATTAAAGACCGAAAAGAGGGCCTAAAAACAGTAGAGCAGCGAAAACAGTAATTTTGGCGTAAAATTACCGTTTTCGCCGACAACCAAAATTCTAGCCCCTAGTGTTTTATTAAGATGGTTAAAATACAATCAAATACAACAATCATTTATAAAGCATCTTTAACATTGTAAAACATCCCAAGGCGCTTCACAGGAGCGTTAGGAAACAAAATTTGACAACGAGCCACATAAGGAGATATTAGGGCAGGTTTTAAAGAGCATCTTTAAGGAGCACTGGTGAATTATTGATGTGACAAGTTAAAGTTCACAAACAGATGAGTGGGCTGCAGGGTAATACCTGCCATTTCTTCCCTCCTCCTCCTCTCCCCAAACATGTGTACTTCCATTGACCTGGGGATTGAAATCTACAAAACTGATTAATTAGTGAATTATAACTATCTGGGAGCCATTACAGAGCAGTTACCAAACTGATGAGTTCAAATGAAGTCAAAGAACAACACAGCTACAGCTGGGCACTGGGGTTTTCAATATGTTTGCTCCACACATCGCTGGAATAATCCTTTTAAGCCTTTTTGTGAGGTCACAATATTTCACATGTTCTCTCCCACTTCACTCTATAAAAAGGATAGATCCCACATTTCTGTCTCGCTTTGCTGTTCCTAGCATGGGGTTCCTGAAACATTTCACTTTCAACACTTGGTGACTGCTTTATTTATTTATACATCTTTAATTCTGTTATTTAAATTATTTTATCCTTTTAAGATTTTTAAATTTTATGACTCTAATCTAGTACCCTTCTCCTTCAGAACCCAAATCCCTTTCTCGGCTATCAAAATTAGATCAGCAATGATTAAAATGAAAGTGAATTAAAAGTGCCAGTGAGCAAATTTCATCTTGACAAAGACATGGAATGTTGGCCTTTATTGCAAGGAGGAGAGAGTATAAAAGCAGAGAAGTCCTGCTACAACTGTACAGGGTATTGGTGAGGCCACACCTGGAGTACTGCGTAAGTTTTGGTCTCTGCATTTAAGGAAGGATATACTTGCATTAGAGGCTGTTCAGAGAAAGTTCACTAGGTTGATTCCGGAGATGAGAGGGTTGACTTATGAAGATAGGTTGAGTAGGTTGGACTTATACATACTGGAGTTCAGAAGAATGAGAGGTGATCTTATCGAAACATACAAGATAATGAGGGGGCTCGACAAGATGCATAGAGGATATTTTCACTCAGAGGGGAATCTAAAACTAGGGGACATAGTCTTAGAATAAAGGGTCACTCATTTAAAACTGAGTTAAGGAGAAATTTCTTCGCTGAGAGTTGAAAATCTATGGAATTCTCTACCCCAGAGAGCTGTGGAGGCTGGGTCATTGAATATATTTAAGGCGGAGATGGACAGATCTTTGAGCGATAAGGGAATAAAGGGTAATGGGGAGTGGGCAGGAAAGTGGAGCTAAGTCCCTGATAGAAACATGTAAATAGGTGCAGGAGTAGGCCATTCGGCCCTTCGAGCCTGCACCGCCATTCAATAAGATCATGGCTGATCATTCCATCAATACCCCTTTCCTGCTTTCTCTCCATACCCCTTGATCTCTTTAGCCGTAAGGGCCATATCTAACTCCCTCTTGAATAAATCGAATGAACTGGCATCAACAACTCTCTGCGGCAGGGAATTCTACAGGTTAACAACTCTGAGTGAAGAAGTTTCTCCTCATCTCAGTCCTAAATGGCCTACCCCTTATCCAAAGACTATGTCCCTTGGTTCTGGACTTCCCCAACATCGGGAACATTCTTCCCGCATTTAACCTGTCCCGTCAGAATCTTATATGTTTTTATGAGATCCCCTCTCATTCTTCTAAACTCCAGTGAATAAAGGCCCAGTTGATCCAGTCTCTCCTCATATGTCAGTCCAACCATCCCTGGAATTAGTCTGATGAACCTTCGCTGCACTCCCTCAATAGCAAGAACGTCTTTCCTCAGATTAGACGACCAAAACTGAACACAATATTCCAGGTGAGGGCTCACCAAGGCCCTGTACAACAGCAGCAAGGCCTCCCTGCTCCTATACTCGCCTTCTTCTCCGACTGCTGTATCTGCATGCCAACTTTCAATGACTGACAGGACTCGTTGCACCTCACCTTTTCCTAATCTGCTGCCATTCAGATAATATTCTGCCTTCGTGTTTTTGTCCCCAAAATGGATAACCTCACATTTATCCACATTATACTGCATCTGCCATGCATTTGCCCACTCACCTAACCTGTCCAAGTCACCCTGCAGCCTCTTAGTGTCCTCCTCACAACTCACACTGCCACCCAATTTAGTGTCATCTGCAAACTTGGAGAGATTACATTCAATTCCTTCATCTAAATCATTAATGTATATTGTAAAGAGCTGGGGTCCCAGCACTGAGCCCTGCGGCATTCCACTAGTCACTGCCTGCCATTCTGAAAAGGACCAGTTTATCGCTACTCTCTGCTTCCTGTCTGCCAACCAGTTCTCTATCCACGTCAGTACATTACCCCCAATGCCATGTGCTTTTCTTTTGCACACCAATCCCTTGTGCGAGACCTTGTCAAAAGCCTTTTGAAATACACCACATCCACTGGTTCTCCCTTGTCCACTCTGCTAGTTACATCCTCAAAAAATTCCAGAAGATTCGTCAAGCATGATTTCCCTTTCATAAATCCATGCTGACTTGGACCGATCCTATCACTGCTTTCCAAATGCACTGCTATTTCATCCTTAATAACTGATTCCAACATTTTCCCCACTACTGATGTCAGGCTAACCGGTCTATAATTACCCGCTTTCTCTCTCCCTCCCTTTTTAAAAATTGGTGTTACATTAGCTACCCTCCAGTCCATAGGAACAGATCCAGAGTCGATAGATTGTTGGAAAATGATCACCAATGCATCCACTATTTTTAGGGCCACTTCCTTAAGTACTCTGGGATGCAGACTATCAGGTCCCCGGGGATTTATCAGCCTTCAATCCCAATTTCCCGCCTAATAAGGATATCCTTCAGTTCCTCCTCACCAGACCCACTGTCCCCTAGTACATTTGGAAGGTTATTTGTGTCATCCTTCGTGAAGACAGAACCGAAGTACTTGTTCAATTGGTCTGCCATTTCTTTGTTGCCCATTATAAATTCACTTGAATCCGACTGCAAGGGACCTACGTTTGTCTTCACTAATCTTTTACTCTTCACATATTTAGAGAAGGTTTTGCAGTCAGTTTTTATGTTCCCTGCAAGCTTACTCTCGTACTCTATTTTCCCCCTCTTAATTAAACCCTTTGTCCTCCTCTGTTGAATTCTAAATTTCTCCCAGTCCTCAGGTTTGTTGCTTTTTCTAGCCAATTTATATGCCTCTTCCTTGGTTTTAACACTATCCTTAATTTCCCTCGTTAGCCACGGTTGAGCCACCTTCCCCATTTTATTTTTACTCCAGACAGGGATGTACAATTGCTGAAATTCATCCATGTGATCTTTAAATGTTTGCCATTGCTTATCCACCGTCAACCCTTTAAGTATCCTTTGCCAGTCTATTCTAGCCAATTCACACCTCATATCATCGAAGTTACCTTTCCTTAAGTTCAAGATCCTAGCTTCCAAATTAACTCTCCATCTTAATAAAGAATTCTACCATATCATGGTCACTCTTCCCCAAGGGGCCTCACACAACAAGATTGCTAATTAGTCCCTTCTCATTACACATCACCCAGTCTAGGATGGCCAGCTCGCTAGTTGGTTCCTCGACATATTGGTCTAGAAAACCATCCCTAATACACTCCAGGAAATCCTCCTCCACCGCATTGCTACCAGTTTGGTTAGCCCAATCAATATGTAGATTAAAGTCGCCCATGATAACTGCTGTATCTTTATTGCACACATCCCTTATTTCTTGTTTGATGCTGTCCCCAACCTCACTACTACTGTTTGGTGGTCTATACACAACTCCCACTAGCGTTTTCTGCCCTGTGGTATGCCGCAGCTCCACCCATACCGATTACACATCATCCAGGCTAATGTCTCTCCTTACTATTGCATTAATTTCCTCTTTAACCAGCAACTCCATCCCGCCTCCTTTTCCTCTCTGTCTATCCTTCCTAAATGTTGAATACCCATGGATGTTGAGTTCCCAGCCTTGGTCACCCTGGAGCCATGTCTCCGTGATGCCAATTTCATCATATCTGTTACCTGCTATCTGCGCAGTTAATTCGTCCACCTTATTCCGAATACTCCTCGCATTGAGGCAGAGACTTCAGGCTTGTCTTTTTAACACACTTTGCCCCTTTAGAATTTTTGCTGTAATGTGGCCCTTTTTGTTTTTTTGCCTTGGGTTTCTCTGCCCTCCACTTTTACTATTCTCCTTTCTATCTTTTGTTTTTGCCTCCATTTTATTTCCCTTTGTCTCCCTGCATAGGTTCCCATCCCCCTGCCATGTTAGTTTAACTCCTCCCCAACAGCACCAGCAAACACTCCCCCTAGGACATTGGTTCCGGTCCTGCCCAGGTGCAGACCATCCGGTTTGTTCTAGTCCCATCTCCCCCAGAACCGGTTCCAATGTCCCAGGAATTTGAATCCCTCCCTTCTGCACCACTCCTCAAGCCACGTATTCATCTGAGCTATCCTGCGATTCCTACTCTGACTAGCACGTGGCTCTGGTAGCAATCCTGAGATTATGACTTTTGAGGTCCTACTTTTTAAATTTAGCTCCTAACTCCCTAAATTCGTCTCGTAGGACCTCATCCCATTTTTTAACCTATATCGTTGGTACCTATATGCACCACGACAACTGGCTGTTAACCCTCCCTTTTCAGAATGCCCTGCACGCGCTCCGAAACATCCTTGACCCTTGCACCAGGGAGGCAACATACCATCCTGGAGTCTCGGTTGCGGCTGCAGAAACGCCTATCTATTCCCCTTACAATCGAATCCCCTATCACTATAGCTCTCCCACTCTTTTTCCTGCCTTCCTGTGCAGCAGAGCCACCCATGGTGCCATGAACTTGGCTGCTGCTACTCTCCCCTGATGAGTCATCCCCCTCAACAGTACCCAAAGCGGTGTATCTGTTTTGCAGGGGGATGCCACAGGGGACCCCTGCACTACCTTCCTCGCACTGCTCTTCCTGTTGGTCACCCATCCCCTATCTGGCTGTGTACCTTTAACCTGCAGTAAGACCAACTCGCTAAACATGCTATTCACATCATTCTCAGCATCGTGGATGATCCAGAGTGAATCCACTCGCAGCCTCAGTGCCGCAATGCGATCAGATCAGCCATGATCTTATTGAATGGTGGAGCAGGCTCGAGGGGCCAAATGGCCTACTCCTGCTCGTATTACTTATGTTCTTATGTTCTCAGACTAGCTGGTAACTTTCTTCACAGTTGGGCACTTTAATTCTCCACTCCACTCCACTCCACTCCACTCCACTCCACTCCACTCCACTCGAATATCTCTGTCCTCGGATTCATGCACTGTTCGAATGAAACTCAATGCAAGCTCGAGGAACAGCACTTTACAGCCTTCTAGACTCAACATAGAGTTCAACAATTTCAGAACATAATCTCTACCCACCTTTGTCTCGCTTTCCCTCCCCCCTCCCCCTCCGAGCTTGTTTTTTTTCCTCTTTGTCTGCAATTGCAGCTGGTCATTATTCCGCCATTCACACCCTATCTAGATTCATCTTTCTTTAACTCCAACTGCTATCATTTCAATTTGGCCCATCATCCCTTTTGTCTCTCTAATCTCTCCTGCCTTCCACCCCATCACAGGCCTTCCCTTTTGTTCTTTCTGCCCCTCCCCTTTTCAGTGCTTCTTAAGAATGTGTTTGCCAGTTCTGATGAAGGGTCATTGACCTGAAACATTAACTCTGTTTTTCTCTCCACCGATGCTTCCTGACCCGCTGAGATTTCCAGCATTTGATGGGTTTTTTTTTTAAATAGAAAGAAACAACACTGGCACTTTAAAGCTAGCAACTGATTGCCATTATAATGGCAGAGAGTGAGGAAACCAATGGAATCTTGACTCAGGGAACTTGGCAACCATTAGGATGTCAATATTCCTTTCAGGACTCAGTCATACTGTATAAATGTAATCAGAATCACAAGCTCTGCACTAATCGACTGCAACACTCCGTACTTTTCCAATTTAACAATATAAATATATTTACAGAATCAGAGTCACAAGAAAATAATTTGACTTACTCAACTTACAGTAATACATGATTTGTGAAGCATTACTAATGCAGCTTGAGAGGATGGCAATTGGGGGGAATAATTTGTGGAATAAAATCATTAAATAGCAAAAATGCATTAATTAGTGTGTATATTAGGACTCAAGCTTTACAAATAGGTTTTATACTGTTTCCATGGAGGCAAGGCCATTCAGGAAGGTCAGTTCTGTGCCCTTACAAGGACACTTGCGTTACAAGACTAAGAAATGTGGTTATGATCACATCTTCATCAACAGGTAATTTGCAGTCGATTACAGGGAAATTCTATGCCAATATATAATTATACAGAATGATGACATAGTGGCACAAGGTGTACTTTTGAAATCTTCTGAAGCAAGTACAGTATGCAATACTGCACTGCCTTTATTTGTAGCTTTTACGCACATTGTAATGAAAACTATACACTCCAAAAGCTCAATTATGGTCTGCATAATTTTCTCCAATGCCAAATTACCTCTGAAGTAAATCATGTCTGCTGTGTAATACATTGAGATGGTTTAGGAGAGCTTGTAATGAGGCTAATTTCTTTATTACAAAGCTCCTCACTGACCCACTGTCATTTTGACATTTCTGCTGCAATGGTACCTAACAAAGAGAAAAATAATTTCACCTGTTGGATGCCAATACTGGAAAAAAAAATCTAATCCTACCCCATCCTCCTTGCAATGCTGACTAATGTTTCAGTATGGCTCCATGGGCAACAGCTGTCCTCTGGTATCTCATCCAAGTGGTCATCACTTATGGGAAAGCCAAGTCAACGAGTTCCAGGCTATCCCATCATGAAAGACATCATCACTAAACGTGAACTCCTTGTTAGATGTTCACCCACGCACACTTTCTAGCAAGAGTTACTGGATGGCAATCAAGAGTAAGACCCGAGCTGACTTTTAGGCCCCTAGCCTAGGAGGTGCTGAGGCCATTTATAGTGCTTTTACTGTCACCCCAGCTGAGATCAAGTAACTCACCACACATATCATGCATCAAAACAGTAATTTTTCCTGGTCCATATGGCTAAATGTCACGATGGTTAGGAAGAATTAAAATTGCACTAATATTTACTTTTTGGTCTGGAAGTCACATTAATTTCCCGGTCAAAAAGGAGATTTGGTGTGGTAGTGAGTTGGATCGAGCTCAGACTGATGAGATGAAGATTTACCATCTGCTGGCTGTAAGGGCCTACATGAAATCAGTTTGCGCAGTGGGTAGTATAGAATGTCACTTCATACCATTCTAATGGCTTGTATGTTCTTACCACAGTCAATAAAGAAGCAATTGATTATTCTGTCTGACAGGATACCATTTTAGACACTTACACATCAACTTCACAAAGATAGCAGTGATGATTTTCAATAACATGTTTATGTTTGCTGCGATCAAACACTACGACTCGCTTATTATAGTGCTTGGCTCGAACGTTCTTATCAGCTGGGTCGATGCTCGCTGAAGTCAAATGAACAACCAGGTGGCAAAGAAACATAACACCAAGCCACTGAAGAGTGTTAAGGTTAAAAAGTTCGGAATATTATGGATTATGACACGATAGTCTTACTGTAAAACTTTGTATATCAACTTTGAAACAATATAACTAGACATGAAAAAGATCTATTAATAGTGACTACTATTGTTAATCTTAAAACTGATGGTGTATACAGTACTGGATAATACATTTAAGACATACATTACACAAGCAAGTCACACCAGCTTTGACCTACATCAAATATTTGAGCAGATTTGCTCGTGTTGGACAAATTAACATAAATAATTACTAACAGAAAAGGATACAATAAATTTGATTCGCACTGCATTAAAACGTGTGTAATTTAAATAATGAACAATCCTGACACTCAAGTATGAATTCTGACACGGATAATGAAGCTGTTCCAAGATGGCCAAGCAAGCAGGCTGGATGTGCTTAGACCATATTTCATTAATTCACTTTGGCTGGTCATATTATTGGCTGTGCTTTACTGAGAGATTTTACATAAACATATAAACATATTGGGCCCAAGTTTCCACATGATTTGCGCCTGATTTTATGGAGCAACTGGTGGAGAACGGACTATCTTAGAATTTGCAATTCTCCACATTTTTTTTTCTGCAATTCTAGTCAGGTAGAACAGTTCTACTTTGGAACAGAATTTTTTCTTCAAAAGAGGGCGTGTCCGGCCACTGACGCCTGATTTGAAAGTTTCCACAGTGAAAATGTACTCCAAACTAAAGTAGAATGGAGCAAGTGAAGATTTTTGAAAAACTGAATAAAACTGTTCTACACATTAAAAAATCAGGCGCAGGTTACAAATCAGGCGTCCAGAACGAGGTGGGGGGGGGGGGGGGAGGGGGGGGGGGAAGGGAACTCATTAAATTCTACAATAAATCCTTATTTATACTTATACAATTATACAAATAAATCCAACCTGAATAAACATTTATAAGCAAAAAAAAGATTAAATAAACCATCTTCCTACCTGTGTGAAAGTGCTTCAGCCAGGAAAAATGATGCAGCAAGCCTCACAAAATGAGGGAGCCGACCGAACGCGGGCGGGGGGGGGGGGGGGGGGGAGGAGGAGGAGGAGGGAGCCGACCCGAACGCGGGCCTGGGGGGGGGGGGGGGGAAGGGAGCCGACCCGAACGCGGGCCGGGGGGGGGGGGGGAGGGAAGGGAGCCGACCGAACGCGAGGGAGCCGACCGAACGCGGGCGGGCGGGAGGGAGCTGACCGAACGCGGGCGGGCGGGAGGGAGCCGACCGAACGCAGGGGGGGGGGTGTGGGAGGGAAGGGAGCTGACTGAACGCGGGGGGGGGGGGGGGGAAAGAGGGAAGGGAGCCGACCGAACGCGGGAGGGAGGGAGCTTACCGAACGCGGGGGTGTGGGGGGGGGGTTGGGAATGGAGCCGTTCCAGACGGCTGGCGGGAAAGAGAGAAGGCTGCAGGAAGCCTCAGAAATTGAGGAGCCATTTCCCGACGGCAAAAGGCGGAGGTCGTCAGGAAACGGCTGCCTCAACTTTCTGAGGCTTCCTGCACCCTTCTCACTGCTACAAGAAGCCTCTGTGCTGATGGCAATGTACTTTTATTAAAAAATGTTCAAAAACTAAACAGCTACAAAGAACTACAAAAATGGCCGAATGCCAATGTTTTTTTTCACACTGAGCATGCGCGAACGCTCCAACGCGCACGTGCAGCGTTGCCGGCAGGAAAAAAACTAATTTAAATAGTACCCGTCCCCTCCCACTTACAAAATCAGCGCGAGTGTAGGCTCCGCCCCCCTGGGCGCCGCGCCAAGCAGACAAGGAGCTGCAGAACACTCCAGAATCGCTCGTTTTTTTTCCGGCGCCATTTTAGGCGCGAAAAACGGGCGCCCAGCTCGGAGGGGCGCCCGTTTTTTATCATGTGGAAACTTGGGCCCTTAATCTCTAGAAAGCAGCATTCTACTGAAGTGTTTCTCAAACTGGGGTCCCATAGAGACTTTCCAGGAGATCCGCGACCGGTGGTAATTTCAAGCCTGCTCCTCTTTATAACAGACACTGATTCAGTTCCTGCGAATTATTCTCAACAGCTGGGCCCGCTACCTCACACATGCCCACAGCTCTCACTCACTTTGCTATGAGCACTCCCTGCTGGTCGAGCCGATTCCTCTCCCCGGCGCAGGGACCTTGATCAGTGTGTCGGCGGGGCCCTTCAATTAACGTGCCTGAACGTGTTCACACAAACACATACAATCCCGCAGTGCAGTTGTTACAGAACATGCCAATGGGACAGTACGGCAGTGAGTCATGCTTCCAGCAACATCCCAGAATGTTGTGCGAGGCCCCTTGGGGATGCGTGCAATAAAAGGTACAGCAGTTATCACGGGTGACTTTAATCTACATATAGATTGGGCTAAACAAACTGGTAGCAATGCAGTGGAGGAGGATTTCCTGGAGTGTAAGGAATGGTTTTCTAGACCAATATGTCAAGAAACCAACTAGAGAGCTGGCCATCCTAGACTGGGTGTTGTGTAACGAGAGAGGATTAATTAGCAATCTTGTTGTGCGAGGCCCCTAGGGGAAGAGTGACCATAATATGGTAGAATTCTTTAATAAGATGGAGTGACACAGTTAATTCAGAGACTAGAGTTCTGAACTTAAAGAAAGGTAACTTCGACGGTATGAGACGTGAGTTGGCTAGGATAGACTGATGAATGATATTTAAAGGGTTGGCGGTGGATAGGCAATGGTAGACATTTAAAGATCACATGGATGAAATTCAACAATTGTACATCCCTGTCTGGCGTAAAAATAAAACACGGAAGGTGGCTCAAATGTGGCTAACAAGGGAAAAATCGGGATAGGGTTAAATCCAAGGAAGAGGCATATAAATTGGCCAAAAAAAAGCAGCAAACCTGAGGACTGGGAAAAATGTAGAATTCAGCAGAGGAGGACAAAGAGTTTAATTAGGAGGGGGAAAATAGAGTAAGCTTGCAGGGAACATTAAAAAGTGACTGCAAAAGCTTCTATAGCTATGTGAAGAGAAAAAGATTAGTGAAGACAAAGGGTCCCTTACATTCAGAATCAGGTGAATTTATAATGGGGAACAAAGAAATGGCAGACCAATTGAACAAATACTTTGGTCTGTCTTCACGAAGGAGGACACAAATAACCTTCTGGAAATATTGGGGACTGAGGGTCCAGCGAGAAGGAGGAACTAAAGGAAATCCTTATTAGTCAGCAAATTGTGTTAGGAAAATTGATTGGATTGAAGGTTGATAAATCCCCAGGGCCTGATAATCTGCATCCCAGAGTACTTAAGGAAGTGGCCCTAGAAATAGTGGATACATTGGTGGTCATTTTCCAACATTCTTTTGACTCCGGATCAGTTCCTGTGGACTGGAGGGTAGCTAATGTAATCCCACTTTTTAAAAAAGGAGAGAGAAAACAGGGAATTATAGACCAGTCAGCCTGTCATCAGTAGTGGGGAAAATGTTGGAATCAATTATTAAAGATGTAATAGCAGCGCATTTGGAAAGCAGTGAGAGGATCGGTCCAAGTCAGCATGGGAAATCATGGTTGACAAATCTTCTAGAATTTTTTGAGGATGTAACTAGTAGAGTGGACAAGGGGGAGCCAGTGGATGTGGTGTATTTAGACTTTTAAAAGGCTTTTGACAATGTACCACACAAGAGATTAGTGTGCAAAATTAAACCGCATAGTATTGGGAGTAATGTACTGACGTAGATAGAGAACTGGTTGGCAGACAGGAAGCAAAGAGTAGGAATAAACGGGTCCTTTTCAGAATGGCAGGCAGTGACTAGTGGGGTACGGCAAGGTTCAGTGATGGGACCCCAGCTATTTACAATATACATTAATGATTTAGACAAAGGAATTGAATGTAATATCTCCAAGTTTGCAGATGACACTAAGCTGGGTGGCAGTGAGAGCTGTCAGGAGGATGCCAAGAGGCTGCAGGGTGACCTGGACAGGTTAGGTGAATGGCAAATGCATGGCAGATGCAGTATAATGTAGATAAATGTGAGGTTATCCCACTTTGGTGGTAAAAACAGGAAGGCAGATTATCTGAATGGTGACAGATTAGTAAAAGGGGAGGTGCAACGAGACCTGGGGGTCATGGTACATCAGTCACTGAAAGTTGGCATACAGGTACAGCAGGCGGTGAAGAGGGCAAATGGCATGTTGGCCTTCATGCGAGAGGATTTGAGTACAGGAGCAGGGAGGTCTTACTGCAGTTGTACAGGGTCTTGGTGAGGCCACACCTTGAATATTGTGTACAGTTTTGGTCTCCTAATCTGAGGAAGGACATTCTTGCTATTGAGGGAGTGCAGCGAAAGCTCACCAGGCTGATTCCCGAGATGACAGGACTGACTTATGAAGAAAGACTGGATCGACTTGGCTTATATTCAATGGAATTTAGAAGAATGAGAGGGGATCTCATAGAAACATATAAAATTCTGACGGGATTGGACAGGTTAGATGCAGGAAGAATGTTCCCGATGTTGGGGAAGTCCAGAACCAGGGGTCACAGTCTAAGGATAAGGGTAAGCCATTTAGGACCGAGATGAGGAAAAACTTCTACATTCAGAGAGTTGTAAGCATGTGGAATTCTCTACCACAGAAATTGAGGCCAGTTCGCTAGATCTATTCAAACGGGAGTTAGATGTGGCCCTTACGGCTAAAGGGATCAAGGGGTATGAAAAGAAAGCAGGAATGGGGTACTGAAATGCATGATTAGCCATGATCATATTGAATGGTAGTGCAGGCTCGAAGGGCCGAATGGCCTACTCCTGCACCTATTTTCTATGTTTCTATGTGCAGGGGTGCTCGTGCCCTCACTTACCTTGGCCAGCCTGCTGATGGCTTTAAGAATTGTCCAGCACCAAGTGGGTATCTGTTGCTGTGGAGTACCCAGAATTGGTGCGAGAAGCAGGCAGCCCATCTCACTGATATCTAAGTAAATACCGGTTCTCTTAAAAGCATTATTGAAACATTCTTTACATGCAGCACTTTAATATTATAAGTATTATATAGTATAATTTAGATGGGGGCTCTGTGAATACTAATTGATTTGGAAAGGAGTCCGTCAACCAAAAATGTTTGAGAACCACTGCTTTACTGCAAGTAATACCACTGAGAAAACTTGCATTTACTGGGCTCAAATTTTGGCCTGAGTTGCTCCAATCTTAGAAATTGCAATTCTCGGCATTTAGTTTGTTCCAGTTCGAGTGAGTTAGAAAAGTATCATTTTAGAACAGATTTATTTTTCCCCCAAAAGGGGGCGTGTCCAGCCTCTGACGCCTGTTTTGCAAGTTTAGGCAGTCAAAACTTACTTCAAACTAACTTAGAATGGAGTAAGTATCGATTTTTGTACGCTCAGAAAAACCTTGCCTACACTTATATATCAGGCGCAGGGAACGAGAGATGGGGGGGGGTTACAAACATTAAACACTTCACTTTTACAAATAAAGAGCCATCATCAATAATAAATGATAAATCAATAAACCAATCAAAAATAATTAATAACAGATATTTTTTTTAAAATCAATAAATAAAAAAATGAAGTTTCTACTCACCTACTGCAGCACCGGGAGCCCTCCAACAGCGTGCTAGGATGGCCCACCCCACCCTAGTGTGTCTCAACCTGTTTCTGACAGAGAGGGAGCCATTTAGGACCGAGATGAGGAAAAACTTCTTCATTCAGAGAGTTGTGAGCATGTGGAATTCTCTACCACAGAAATTGAGGCCAGTTCGCTAGATATATTCAAACAGGAGTTAGATGTGGCCCTTACGGCTAAAGGGATCAAGGGGTATGGAAAGAAAGCAGGAATGGGGTACTGAAATGCATCATTAGCCATGATCTTATTGAATGATAGTGCAGGCTCGAAGGGCCGAATGGCCTGGTGAGGGTGGGGGGGGGGAAGGGGAAAGAGAGGGGGGGGGGGAAGGGAAAGAGAGGGAGGGAGGAGTGAAAGGGGGGGGAAAGAGAGGGAGGGTGAAGGGGGGGGGAGAGAGGGAGGGGTGAGGGGGGGGGGAAGAGCGGGGAGGGGGGGGGAAGAGAGCGGGGAGGGGGGGGGGAAGAGCGGGGAGGGGGGGGAAGAGCGGGGAGGGGGGGGGAAGAGCGGGGAGGGGGGGGAAGAGCGGGAGGGGGGGGGGGAAGAGCGGGGAGGGGGGGGGAAGAGCGGGGAGGGGGGGGGGGAAAGAGCGGGGAGGGGGGGGGGAAAGCGGGGAGGGGGGGGGAAGAGCGGGGAGGGGGGGGGAAGAGCGGGGAGGGGGGGGGAAGAGCGGGGAGGGGGGGGAAGAGCGGGGAGGGGGGGAAGAGCGGGGAGGGGGGGAAGAGCGGGGAGGGGGGGAAGAGCGGGGAGGGGGGGAAGAGCGGGGAGGGGGGGGAAGAGCGGGGAGGGGGGGAAGAGCGGGGAGGGGGGGGGAAGAGCGGGGAGGGGGGGGGAAGAGCGGGGAGGGGGGGGGAAGAGCGGGGAGGGGGGGGAAGAGCGGAGCGGGGGAGGGGGAGAAGAGAGGGGGGAGAAGAGAGGGGGAGGGGGAGAAGAGAGGGGGGGAGAAGAGAGGGGGGGAGAAGAGGGGGGAGAAGAGAGGGGGGAGAAGAGAGGGGGGAGAAGAGAGGGGGGAGAAGAGAGGGGGGAGAAGAGAGGGGGGAGAAGAGAGGGGG